>NW_024751660.1:4553011-4577129 GCF_018991925.1 Homarus americanus | reverse complement strand
CAATGGGTGGTGGCAAAAGCAAAAGACCAATAATTGTTAGTTATGAAGGTAATCAGTTAAAAAAGCTGTAGCAAAGACCAATGGTGTTAGTTGGCAGGGGCCAATGGTGTTAAGCTGTAGCAAAAGGGGCCAATAAGTGTTAAGCTGTAGCAAAGGGCCAATATGGTGTTAGTTGTGAGACCAATAGTGTTAAGCAAACGAAGAGGCCAATGGTGTTAGCTGAAGCAAGGGGCAATAGTCTTAGCTGAAGCAAAGGGCCAATGGTGTTAGTTATGTGAAGACCAATGGTGTTAGCTGTAACGAGGGCCAATAATTATTTAGTTGTAGCCAAGGGGCCAATGAATGTTAAGTTACATGGCCCGAGGGCCAATGGGTGTTAGCTGTAGCAAAGACCAATGTGGTGTTAGCTGTAGCAAGGGGAGCCAATAAGGTCGTGTGGATTATGTGAGAATAATGGTGTTAGCTGTAACAAGGGGCCAATGGTGTTAACTGTAGCAAAGGGCCAATGGTGTGAAAAGATTGTGAGGGCCAATAGTATTAGCACAGCAAGAGACCAATGTGGGTATTAGTTATGGCAGGGTAATAGTGGCATAGCAAAGGGGCCAATGGTGTTAGCTGAAGCGAGAATAATGGTGTTAGTTACTGTGAGGGCCAATGGTGTTAAGCTGTAACAAAGACCAATAGTGTTAAGCAAATGAGGGCCAATGGTGTTAGTTAGCAAGGGCCAATGGTGGCTAGCTAACAAGCAAAGGGCCAATGGTGTTAAGCTCAGCGAGGGCCAATAGTGTTAGCTGTAACAAAAGAGACCCAATGGTGTTAGCTGTAGCAAGAGACCAATAAGGTGTTAGCTGAAGCGAGAGTAATGGTGTTGATTGTGTGAGGGCAATGGTGTTAGCTGTGGCAGAGAACCCAATAGTGTTAAGCTGTATGTAAAGGGGCCAATGGTGTTGGATTGTAGCGAGGGCCAATGGTGTTAATGTAGCAAGGGCCAATGGTGTTAGCTGAAGCGAGAGACCAATGGTGTTAGCTGAAGCAAGGGGACAATGGTGTAAGCTGAAGCAAAGAATAATGGTGTTAGTTGTGTGAGGGCCAATGGTGCAAGCACTGTAGCAAGGCCAATAGTGTTAGCTGTAGCAAAGGGCCAATAATTGTTAATTCATGTGAGGCCAATAGATTTGTTTTAAAGGGCCAATGGTGGATTGTGAGGGCCAATGGGTGTTAGCTGTAAGGGGCCAATAGTGTTAGCTGAAGCGAGGGCCAGTGAACATTAGCTGAAGCAAAGAGACCAATGGTGTAGCTAAACGAGAGACCCAATAGTGTGGATTATGTGAGGGGCAATGAGGTGTTAGCTGTAGCAAGGAGGGCCAATGGTCAGTGGATTGTGGCAGGGCCAATGAGGTGTTAGCTGTAACAAAGGGCCAATGGTGTTAAGCTATGTAAAGGCCAATAGTGTTAGCTAGAAGCGAGAATGATGGTGTAAGCTGAAGCAAGGGGCCAATGGTGTTAACTGTAACCAAGGGCCAATGGTGTGGCCTGAAGCAGGGGCCAGTGGTGAAAAAGCTGGAAGCGAGGGGCCAGTGGTGTTAGCTGGGCAGGGCCAATGGTGTTAGCTGAGCTGAGGCCAGTGGTGTTGAAAGCTGAAGCGAGGGGCAATTGTGTTAGCTGAAGCAGGGGCCAATGGTGTTAGCTGATGAGGGCCAATGGTGTTGGCAGAACAGTGGTGTGGCTGAGCAGGGGCAGGTGGTGAAAGCAAACCCGAGGGCCAATGGTGTTGGCTGTAGCCAGGGGCCAGCAGGGTGTTGGCTGAAGCGAGAGACCCAGCTGAGCTGAAGCGAGGGGGCAATGGTGTGCTGAAGCGAGGGGCCCAGTGGTGTTGAAAACAGGCAGGGAGACCAATGGTGTTAGCTAACAAAAGGAGCCAATGAATAATTGTTAAGCTGAAGCCGAGGGGCCAATGGGTGTTAGCAGCTGGAAGCGAGGGGCCAGTGGTGTTAGCTGGGCGAGGGGCCAGTGGTGTGGCTGAAGCGAGGGCCAGTGGTGTTAGCTGAAGCGAGGGCCAGTGGTGTTAGCTGAAGCGAGGTGGCCAGTGGTGTTAGCTGAGCGGGGCCAGTGGTGTTAGCTGAAGCAAGGGGGCCAATGGTGTTAGCTGTAGCAAGGGCCAATGGTGTTAAGCTGAAGCGAGGGGCCAATGGTGTTAGCTGAAGCGAGGGGCCAGTGGTGTTAGCTGAAGCGAGGGCCAGTGGTGTTAGCTGAAGCGAGGGCCAGTGGTGTTAAGCTGAAGCGAGGGCCAGTGGTGTTAGTTGTAGCAAGGGCCAATGGAAGGTGTTAGCTGTAACAAGGGGCCAATGGGTGTTAGCTGAAGCAGGGGCCAATGGTGTTAGCTGAAGCGAGGGCCAGTGGTGTTAAGCTGAAGCGAGTGGCCAGTGGTGTTGGCTGGGCAGGGGCCAATGGTGTTAGCTGTAGCGAGGGCCAGTGGTGTTAGCTGAAGCAGGGGCCAGTGGTGTGCCTGAAGCGAGGCCAGTGGTGTTAGCTGAAGCGAGGGCCAGCCGTGAGTGTTAGCTGAAGCGAGGCCAGTGGTGTTAGCTGAAGCGAGGGCCAGTGGTGTTAGCTGAAGCCGAGGGCCAGTGGTGTTAGCTGAGCCAAGGAGGCCAGTGGTGTTAAGCTAAGAAGCAAGGGCCAGTGGTGTGCCTTCAAGCAAGGCCAGTGTGGTATTGGCTAGAAGCAGTAGCCAGTGGTGTTAGCTGAAACAGGCCAGTGTGTTAGCTGAAGCAAGGGCCGTGGTGGTAGCTATAGCAAAGGGGTAATGGTGTTAGCTGAAGCAGGGCCAATGGTGTTGGCTGAAGCGAGGGCAATGGTGTGCGCTGAAGCGAGGAGCAGTGTGGCCTGAAGCGAGGGGCAATTGTGTTGAAAGCAAACAAAGGGGCAATGGTGTTAGCTGTAGCGAGGGGCCAATTTTATTAGCTTAAGGGTATGGGACCAACTCTAGTAATTGTGGGACCAATCGTATTATATTTAAACTGTGGCTAACACTTTAACTTTAACCCCAACACTATTCACTGTAACTAACACTATTAACTGTAGCTAACACTATTAACTGTAGCCCCAACACTGTGCTGTAGCCCCAACACACTAGCAACTGGCCCCAACACTATGCTGAGCCCCAGTTATACTAGCCCCAACACTATACTTTAACCCGTCTACCATATCTCACTGCAGCTTTCACATGTAACACTTGTCATGACAACACTCTCGTCTCAAAGTATTATTAATTATGGACAGACCCAGTTAAATTACATTAATTAAGGACAGACCCCAGTTAAAGTACATACCACTATGACAGACCCCAGTTAAAGTGCATCAATTAAGGACAGACCGTTAAAAGTACATCAATTGGTTACAGACCCCAGTTAAAGTACATTAATTATGACAGACCCCAGTTAAAGTACAATAATTAATGACAGACCCCAGCTAAAGCACATCAATTAAGGACAGACCCCAGTTAGCATACCATTATGACAGACCCCACAAAGCTAAAGTACATCAATTAAGGACAGACCCCAGTTAAAGTACATTAATTAAGGACAGACCCCAGTTAAAGTACATTAATTAAGGACAGACCCCAGTTAAAGTACATTAATTAAGGACAGACCCCAGTTAAAGTACATCAATTAAGGACAGACCCTAGTTAAAGTACATTAATTAAGGACAGACCCCAGTTAAAGTACATTAATTAAGGACATCATTAAACCAGAAAAATTTACTAAACATGAAAATAACGAAAATGCAAATAAAGAAGATTAAATACATAATAATCTTCTTCTTTCTTTTATCTGTGACAGAGTGTATGAAAGAATGAAGTAAATGAGGTGAAATAATGAATGATTATTAACTTGGTGGAATTAAATATATGAAGAAAAAAGATATTACAGTATGAATGGAGATAGTGATTGTGGAGAGTAAAAAGATTAACTCTCTCTCTCTCTCTCTCTCTCTCTCTCTCTCTCTCTCTCTCTCTCTCTCTCTCTCTCTCTCTCTCTCTCGCTCTCTCTCTCTCTCTCCAGAACTGAACTATAAAAATCGACCTCCTTGCAGTCAGCCAAACGCATCTAATGATATTTCAGATAATCCTATTGTGCCGGATCTTTAGCGCGTGACCTAGTTGTCAGACAGGTAAAGGGAGATGACCTGACTGCCTAATTAACCCTCTCCTCCCTCCCCTTCCTTCCTTCTACCCCCCACTACACCCCTTCCTCCTCTTTCCTTCCCTTACCTCTCTCTCCTCTTCCCTTCTTCTCATGGGAGGATCCCTCCTCTCTCTCTCTCTCTCTCTCTCTCTCTCTCTCCTCTCTCTCTCTCTCTCTCTCTCTCTCTCTCTCTCTCTCTCTCTCTCTGTCTTTTGTCTCTCTTACACACACACACACACACACACACACACACACACACACACACACACACACACACACACACACACACTCACCCTCCTTGAAGTAGTAAGTACCGTTGGGGTGGTGAAGAACATCATACGCCGTGGGTCCCGTCCTGGCCAGCCTACACTCCACGTCATCATCATCGTCATCATCGAAGGCTACACTACTCAAGTCATCGTCATCATCGAAGGCTACACTACTCAAGTCATCGTCGTCATCGTCATCCAACACCACGGCTGACCACGCTACACAGGACACCCGAGCCATACACATCCTTCTACACAAACCTACACCAGGATACACTTAGATTATATACACTTAAACAAAACACACTTAAATTATATACATCTACATACACTTATATATGAATACACTTAAATTATATACTTATACACACACTTAAACATGGACCAGTGATATAATAATTATTGAATGCACACCACAAACTCTCTCTCTCTCTCTCTCTCTCTCTCTCTCTCTCTCTCTCACATGTGTTCTTGGCCGCCAGGATCCAGTCAGCAGCTACAGGTGAGATAGTTAAGCCCGGAGCTACGAAGAAACTCTCTGTAGATGATTTGATGTAGTGAAGACGCTGTTCCTCCTCTATAGTGGCGCCAGGACCAGCCACCATCACCATCACCATCACCACCATCACTATCACCATCTTCCTGGATCTCTCTGAGGGGTTAAAGAGGGGAATTATTGCGTCATATTATAATCATGATCATTGTGTTATTATCGTCATTATCATCATCATTATATTCATCATTGTCATCATCATCGTCATCATCATTACCATAGACACAATTACCGTCACCATTAATATACATTTACTTTTTTTCGAGAACGTGTAACCAATTTAGTGTTAATCACCAGTTAAGAGTAATTACAGTGACTAACTACCTGAACTCACACTAACGACCGCACTTAGGTTGTTAGAGGAACTCATTGTTGTAACTGCGAGGTCACAGTGATGTCCGGATGTAATTTAGATGTTAAGTGTCCTTATGTGTGTGTGTCCTGACATACATACACACATACATACATACATACATACATACATACATACACATTATATGGACTTACGGAGAGACGGTGAGTGTGTGTGTCCTCCACCGTGGGTGATGACGAACTGACTGACCTTGATCACAGTGACTCAGTTTAAAGTTAGGTTTGCGCATGCGCTGTGGGAGGTAAATATGTAAGTACACACACACACGTACACACGCACAGAGACAGAGAGAGAGAGAGAGAGAGAGAGAGAGAGAACATACCACTAATGTACACCTCAGCAACTTACCTGTGTACACCTTAATAATCACACTCAATCACCTGTCTGGAGTATAGATTAGATTCTTATTCGGTCTTTAAAAGGTTATCGTTCACCTGGGCCATATACCTGTACTTCCTCACTGTCACGTGTCATGTGTAGAGGCTGGGTGACACATTCCCTCACGTGTCATGTGTAGAGGCTGGGTGACACATTCCCTCACGTGTTATATGTAGAGGCTGGGTGACACATTCCCTCACGTGTCATGTGTAGAGGCTGGGTGACACATTCCCTCACGTGTCATGTGTAGAGGCTGGGTGACACATTCCCTCACGTGTTATATGTAGAGGCTGGGTGACACATTCCCTCACGTGTCATGTGTCCCTGTGGTTGCGGGAGGTGACACTGAGAGAAACTACAAAGTAAACAAACAACAAACAAGCAACAAACAAGTCACATATCGTCCTACAGCTTAATATTAAAATCACTCAACCAATTTATATCTTTTTCCGTACAATATATTTTTTACTCCATTCACTCGCCATCTAAGATTACTCGCCACCTCTATTCACTCGCCATCTCCATTTATTCGCCACCTTCATTTACTCGCCACCTTCGTTTACTCGCCACCTCCGTTTACTCGCCACCTCCATTCACTCGCCACCTCAGTTCACTCGCCACCTCAGTTCACTCGCCACTCCAATTTACTCGCCACTTCAGCCATGACATGAAAGATGGCGATCATTTTCCCTTCAATACGATATAAAAAAGGTAAAATATCGCCCCTATTAAAATTACTACTTATTTTCATACTTGTGGCTTTCTAGATTAACTTAGACACATATTTACCAAACGACTCAGAAATTACCTGATCGATGGCGTTCAAACACCATTTAATAGGTTCCAAACACGTGAAAACATTTTAGTACCTGTGTTGATCTTTTTATTATTATTATTATTGAGTTTTTTTACACATAAAGAACCTGAAGTTTGTTTGGTTAGGTTTTGGTTAGGTTTGGTTAGGTTTTGGTTAGGTTTGGTTAGGTTTTGGTTAGGTTTTGGTTTAGGTTTGGTTAGGTTTTGGTTAGGTTTTGGTTAGGTTTTGGTTAGGTTTGGTTAGGTTAGGTTAGGAGGGGTGAAAACAACCCTACCTTAACAGTATTTTCTCGGGGATCCACTTAAGCAGAGTGACTTTCTTCACCCTCCTCCTGGGAAACGCAACCTCATACCTCACCTCTGATAGATCGTCCTGGAAATAAAAAAACAAAAAAAATCATATTAAGCTGTAAATCATGATCAAAGGAAGAAGGAGGAATTAATATGGGTTTTGAGCATGTCCCTATCCAGTAATAGATCGTCCTGGGGGGAAAAGTAAGTCCCTATCCAGTAATAGATCGTCCTGGGAGGAAAAGTAAGTCCCTATCCAATAATAGATCGTCCTGGGAAAAAAATTATATTAAGGTGCAAATTATGACTGGAGGGAGATGGGAATTAATATGGGGTTGACTCCTTTATTACGAGGGATTAAGTCATCGTACTCAGGGGATTAAATCGTCGTACTCAAGGGGGTTAAGTTGTCGTAATCAGGGGGTTTAATTATCGTACTCAAGGGTTTAAGGCATGATAATCAAGAACGTTAGGTTAGGTTCGATTAAGTTAAGTTACAGTAGATCAAGGATAGGTTAGCCACATAGTATTATACACAAATAGAGCCAAAGCATAAAAAATAGCAGAATAACAAATTAAAAAACCTAAATAACATATAAATAGTCTCTATAAAATAGCTCCCCAAATAGCCCCCCAAAATAATAGCCTCTAAAAAAATAGCCCCCCAAAATAGCCCTCTCAAAAAATAGCCTCAAATAGTCACTCAAAATAAACACAAGCTACCTCCATTAAGGCCTGCTGGTACACGTAAATACGGTGGACGAGGTTCGACTCCCCGTTCAATGACAGAGTAAACATTGATGAACAGGAATAAATATGATCCACTTACACATCAATCAATGGTGACCTCCACTGTCCCAACCTTCTCTCAACCAGCGTCATCAATCACAGGGAGAGAGAGAGGGAGAGAGAGAGAGGGAGGGAGGAAGAGAGAGAGGGGGGGTGGAGGAAGAGGGGTTGGGGGGAGAGAAAGAAAGAGAGAGACGGGGTGGAGGAGAGAGAAAGAAAGAGAGGAAATGGGGTGGAGAGAGAGAGAGAGAGAGAGAGAGAGAGAACACTTAAAGAGAGAACTATTCATCACAACATAATACGGAAACGAATGAAGCTTGACAATAGAACACCGAGTCGCTGCCGTTCTCAGAAATCCAAAGCACAAAATCCGGATTACTTAACGAGAACGCACACAAAGGCGGTTCTTGGCTATATACCTTTCATGATAACGACACTCACTATATATATATATCGCTAATGACTATATACTTTACTCGTCTTTGTGTTCATTCGTATTCGTAAAAAAAATATCGTAAAATGAATCATTACTTACAGGGAATAACTGACTGAACTGATGGATATATTAGTGTTTAGGACGGAGGGAGTTTGGGGTCATTTGGGGATTTAGAGCGAGGGAGGGGGGGGTTAGGGGGGCTTTCTCTAGATAGATAGATAGAGATAGATAGATAGATAGACCTTATAAAGGGAGATGAAGGACCTGATCTTACGGAAGGACGTACAGGGAGGGAGGGAGGGAAGAGGATCAAAGGACCCCAGAGAGATGTCCTATAGAGCTTGATATCCTGCGTGGGGTATAAGGGAGCATAAGGGAGTATAAGGGAGCATAAGGAGGTATAAGGGAGTATAAGGGGGTATAAGTGACGGCCATGTTATCTCGTGTCCTCGGAATGTCTCGTCTGGTCAAGGTGTGTGTGTGTGTGTGTGTGTGTGTAGGTGGGGGTCCGTCTGGTGTGTGTGTGTGTTTTGATGGACGTATTTTTTTTACCAGTTACCAATAAAATAATTTATAATATACTAAGATAATAAACAATAAAAAATAATTGTCTACTGTATAATTCAGTGATTAATTTTGAGAGAATAAATATATTTTATTCGTGTTAATAAAATATTCCAGAAATAATTAGTTATATCAAAGACTTCTATAAGGGAACAAAGGTACTAATATGAAAATAATTATCAACACTTTTGGCCTGAGGTGATGAACTGTCTGTCTGTCTGTCAGTCTGTCCGTCTGTCGTCCGTCTGTCTGCCTGTTAAAGTCTCTCTCTGTCCCTCTCTCTCTCTCTTCCTACCCCTCTCCCTCCCACCTATAATATATCGACCCACTCCTACTCTCCCCCCCCCTCCTCTCACCTGTCCTCCCCCTCTTAACTCCCCTCTCCTATATTCCCCTCCCATCCATCCTCCCCTCCCCTCTGAACCTTCCCATAACCATTTCATTGGCCTTTCCTTGTCCCTCTCTCCCTTTGTAATCCCTACGATAACACCTTCCTACTCTCTCTCTCTCTCTCTGTCTCCTTCCCTCCCTCTCTCCCTACCTCTGCTCCCTTCCACCACCCTCCTCTCATCTCTCACCTCTCCACTCCCTCTCCTCACTCCCTCATTTTCCTCTCTCTCACCCTTCCCTCACCGTTCGGGGCCGATCTACAAGTTATTGACAGCTGGTTCAAAAGACTTAAGATGGAGGGTTTCCCTCGAGTACCTACTAAAAGGCTACTTGATGACCACAGAGAGAGAGAGAGAGAGAGAGAAGACCGCTTGTCACCTCTAAGTTGACCTTTACTCTCACACGATACAAAAAACATGTTGACGAGCTAGGTGCTTGTGAGCTGCCCAGTAAGTCAGAAGAGAGAGAGAGAGAGAGAGAGAGAGAGTTAATCTTGTCAGTGTAGCAACTCTCTCTCTAAGGACTTTGGTCTTACGTAAAACACTGGTATAACTTTTAATAGTATACACACAATATATACAGGGCAGCCAGAGTATATACACATATATCAAGTACTCGGTATATGTGGTCTATACGGTCTATGTATAGTAAGTATTGGGTATATTTGGTATTTATTGGATATTAACGAGTGAAAAAATTAATATATGTACATAATGATGACAAGACGTATAGGGAAAAATGGGGGGAAATTTTATGTATTTTTTCCCCTAAACAGTGAAGATAGGGGAGGAATTTATCCAAGTCAGTGTAGAGAAATATAATTTTTTATGTACAGGGAAAAAACGATGAAATATGAGATTTTTTTTCATCAGTAAAGGTAGAAAAATTTATTATATATTCAATGTCGAGGAAGGTAATGTTAGGTAGACTTATACAGGTAAACTGAAGTGATTTATACAGGTGTTGAAGAGTAATTAGCACCTGTTCTGAACTCTCTCTCTCTCTCTCTCTCTCTCTCTCTCTCTCTCTCTCTCTCTCTCTCTCTCTCTCTCTCTCTCTCTCTCTACTTCACTAAAAGGTCACTGAGCCTGGAATTAAATATCTTATACACAATGACGTCTATTTTGACCTTTTAATGCCAAGACAGATGGTCAGACAAACGTAGATGCAGACAGAAGGACAGACAGACAGACAGACAGACACGCAAATGTATAGTGTTTATTCCACAATACATCAGGTGAATAGACAGATGGAGATAAAGACAGACAGACAGACAGACAGAGGTACTGACCCAGATATAGACAAATAGACAGAGAGACGGACACAGGGAAACAGATACAGGTGCAAACAGAGGTATAGACAGACAGACAGACAGACAGACAGACAGACAGACAGACAGACAGACAGACAGACATATCCTTACCACCACTACCTAAGGACAAGGTTAATAAATGTCTAGCAGCTCAGGTAAAAAATTATACGTTAATCAATATATGACCTTAACGTAATGTCAACTTGATCATCACTACTACTACTACTACTACTACTACTACTACTACTAACGTCATTATTACTACTACTACTACTACTACTACTACTACTACTACTACTACTAACGTCATTATTACTACTACTACTACTACTACTACTACTACTACTACTACTACTACTAATACTACTAACGTCATTATTACTACTATCACTACTACATTAATACTACTACTACTACTACTACTACTAATACTACTACTACACACACATTACTACTACCACAAATTACCATTACCATACCTACCACTATTCATACCACCACTATCACCATCACAACAGAGAGAGAACACACACACACACACACACACACACACACACACACACACACACACACACACACACACACACACACACACATGGGAAAGAACCAATCAGGTCTCTTATCTCCCCCAGCCAGTCATACCAACCCTCCCAACACACAGTCCAGGTCTTACACATGACTCATCTTTTAAATCAATGAATAAAAATCAATATGGTGGAAGGACTTTGGTTTGGGGACCTAATTTACAGTTATGATAATGAACCTTGAGAAACACATACACACACACACACACACACACACACACACACACACACACAGGTACAAGGGATAATTTTAATAAACATTTGGCCGGCCAGCTGATGGTTAAATTCAAAAGGGGGTTTTCTGGTTTTGCATATCAACAGCTTCAGCCAATGATAATGAGGGAATGTGATGACGTCAGATGTAAATACACGCACGTAGCCAATGATAATGAGGTAAAGAGATGACGTCAAATGAAAATACACGCACGTAGCCAATGATAATGAGGTAAATAGATGACGTCAGATGTCAACACTCAACACCAGGACAATACTCATCTCACCTCTAGTCGTAAAATTAAAACCTCAATGACTTCCTCCAGTCTTAAAATAGAGTGAACTTGACGTCGTGACATCTAATTATAAACATGAGGCCCAGGAACAGGTGAGGTCAGGGTGTCAGGGCCAGGTGTTGTGTGTCTCACCTGGGATTATGTAGAGAACTTTTGCTGCCACTGAAGGGTAAAGGTTGATTGATGTGTGAGGGAGAGAGAGAGGTGTGTGAGAGGTGAGAGAGAGAGAGGTGTGTGAGAGGTGAGAGAGAGAGAGAGGTGTGTGAGAGGTGAGAGAGAGAGGTGTGTGAGAGAGAGGGAGGTGTGTGAGAGGTGAGAGAGAGAGAGGTGGGGAGGTGAGAGAGAGAGAGAGGTGTGTGAGAGGAGAGAGAGAGGAGAGGTGAGAGAGAGAGGTGTGAGAGGCAGAGGGGAGAGAGAGAGGTGTGAGAGGTGAGAGGAGAGAAGGGAGAGAGAGAGGTGTGGGGGAGAGGTGAGAGAGGGAGAGAGGTGGGGAGAGGTGGAGAGAGAGAGAGGGGGAGAGGTGGAGGAGAGAGGGGTGGGGAGGAGGTGAGAGAGAGGTGGGTGAGAGGTGAGAGAGAGAGAGTAGGGGGTGGAGAGGGGAGAGAGAGAGGGGGTGAGAGGGGGAGAGAGAGGGTGAGAGGTGAGAGAGAGAGAGAGGGTGTGTGGAGAGGTGAGGAGAGAGAGGTGGGGAGAGGTGAGAGAGAGAGGTGGGAGGTGAGAGAGAGAGGTGTGTGGAGAGGAGAGAGAGAGGTAGAGAGGAGAGAGACAGGTGTGGGGAGGAGGGGTGAGAGAGAGGTGTGGGGAGAGGTGAGAGAGAGAGGAGAGGTGAGAGAGAGAGGTGTGTGAGAGGTGAGAGAGGGAGAGAGGTGTGTGAGAGGTGAGAGAGGGAGAGAGGTGTGTGAGAGAGAGAGAGGGAGAGAGGTGTGTGTGTGTGTGTGTGTGTAGGTGTGTGAAAATGAGGAAGATTGACGTGTGGATGAGCATAGGAGAGAGTAAGGATGAGAAAGACACACACACACACTATACACACACACACACACACACACACACACACACACACACAAACACACACACACACTACAAGACCCATAATCTACACCTGTCAATGTCTTAACAAATACTAATTAATCAACATGGTGCAAATACTAACCTAACATAACCTAACCTAACCTAACCTAACCTAACATAACATAACCTAACATAACCAGCATAAATATGAATCGGGGAATCATTGTAGAGTTTTAGGCCGATATTATGGTAAACATGAAACACAAATAAAAACAACAACAAAAACACAAAAATAATAACAAAAACAACAAACAAACAAACAGAGAGCGAAAAAAAATCTGAGAAAAATACCGGATAATCTCAACAAAACTCCTCTCAAAAACGGACAGGACTTACAAGAATAAAGTCCGGTATTGAGAGAGTTTAATATAATATCATTTTTTTAGACCTATTACCTGATTTTGGAAGCTGAATTAATTTTCCGGAAATAAATTACTCGTTCATGCTTGAGAAAGTTGAGGTGAGTATCTGAGTGGAAATTTGTGTGAGAGGTTAATGATTTTTACCTGTCAATCAGTGAGGTAAAGACGGAAAGAAAATTAGGAGGAAAGATTGGAGGAAAATTAAGAGAAATGAAAAGAAAAAAAAAGATAGAGAGATAATGAAATCATCCCCATGGAACGAATTATATGGAGAGAGAGAGAGAGAGAGAGAGAGAGAGAGAGAGAGAGAGTGTTCCGATAATGAAACCCTCTATATAGCGAACACTCTCTGACCTACTAGCCAATCTCCGACACCTGGCCTCACCTATAGTGGACCATTATGACTAATAGGGCAACATGCAGGTCATTTAACCCTCGTGATTGTCGTCGTCTCGTTCTGTACCTGTTCTCCCTGTGATAGATAGATAGATAGATAGATAGATAGATAGATAGATAGATTGATAGATAGAGAAAACTCCTCAAACTTTGATACTGAATGAAATAGTTCTCGCTTAATCTCTCTCTCTCTCTCTCCCTTAAGCGGTAAACTTGGTGATTAAGTCAGACTTGCGTCACACACTGAGACACACAATAGATTTTCTTGTCTCGTTCCCAACTTTCTCAGATACATCAACCCATGGAAACTGCTAACGTAATTTACTTTTTCATCTGATAGGTTAGGCTAGGTTAACACCTTATCTTGTTGACCTGTGATGGGTGTTTGTCTCATCAGGTCACAACAGTGATCTGCATCTGAGCCAAATCACTCCCCGGGGCCACCAAGCTGTTTGATAATTACCAGTGTGAACCTAAGCTAACCTAACCTAAAGTAACCTAACCTAACCTAATCTTATTTACAGTTACACTAATCCTGAGCCTTGATACTGTCTCTAAACCTAACCTAACCTAACCTAACCTAACCTAACCTAACCTAAGCTAACCTAACCTAAAGTAACCTAACCTAACCTAATCTTATTTACAGTTACACTAATCCTGAGCCTTGATACTGTCTCTAAACCTAACCTAACCTAACCTAACCTAACCTAACCTAACCTAACCTAATCTAACCTAACTTAACCCTACTACTGCCTCTTATCCTCACCATGTAGGTCAGGTCAGGTCAAGGTCACGTTATCTCCCAAAGTTCTCTCATTAATCTCCAGTCTGAGGCAATTTTACGTCTCTGTCTCCTTCAATTTTTATTTTTCCTCTCATTCCTCTTCCTTATACTCCCTCCTCTCCCCTACTCTTCCTCCTCTCCCTTACTCTTCCTCCACCCCTCCTCTTCCCTTACTCTCCCTCCTCTCCCTTACTCTTCCTCCTCTCCTCTACTCTCCCTTACACTCTTATTTCCTCAGACTCTCCCTCCTACCCTCCAACTCCTCCTCCCCTACTCTCCCTCCCTCTCCCCCTACTCTCCTCCTCTCTCCCCTACTCCCTCCTCTCCCCCCTACCTCCCCTCCCCAAACTCTCCCGCTACAGGTAATCACAAACCAACATAAACAAAGACAGGTGATGTTTTACCTGTGTGGCTCTAATTAACCTTAATTTCTGGACGTCTGGGAATTCACCTGTTGTTTTCTAATCAGGTGAGTGACCAGGTTAACTTTTTTCCCCACAATATTACGAAAAATTACATGAAAATTAATGAAAAAAACGGGATATTATATAGAAAAAATATATATATGGGAGTAATACGTAATTTATAGATGATACTAAATGACGAAAAACATGAAAAGAGTAAATACGGATAAAAATCGTATGGAAACAAGGGGGAACTAACGTAAAAATCATTAATAAACATACAAAAATATACTTAACACACAAACACACTCACAAACAAGAAACACTCAAACACATGCAAAGACACACTCAAAAACGCACTCAAAACACTCAAAAACACACAAACACACTCAGAAACACTTATAAACACACAGAACACTCAAACACACACGAAAACACATAAACACCCACCAACACTCACCAACACCCGCCAACACCCACCAACACCCACCAACACCCACCAACACCCACCAACACCCACCAACAACACCCACCAACACCCACCAACACCCACCAACACCACCAACACCCACCAACACCCGCCAACACCCACCAACACCCACCAACATTCCACCACCCACCAACACCCACCAACACCCACTCCATCGTCGATCACCCACCAACACTCCACCACCCACCAACACTCCATCAACACACACGCACCAACACCCACCAACACCCAACACCCAACACCCATTCAACACCCACCAACACCCACCAACACCTGCCAACACTCCTGCCAACACCAATGAACACCCACTAACACCCACCAACACTCCACCAACACCCACCAACACCACACTTAACACTGCTCAACACTCTACCAACACCCACTAAACACCCAACAACACCTGTATATATAATAAATATAGATTTTTCAAACTACATTATACAAAGCGGTAAGGCAGTTTATTATAGGAGCAATAAACACTCTCTCAAGAGGTGAAGGAGAGGAGAGGAGGAGAAGAGAGGAGAAGGAGGAAGAGGAGGAGGAGAGAGGAGGAGGACTGAAGGTGGGAAGAGGAGGAGGGAGGTGGGAGGAGGAGAGGAGGAGGAGGAGGAGGAGAGGGAGGAGGAAGAGGAGGAGGAGGAGGAGGACTGAAGGTGGAAGAGGAGAGAGAGGGGGAGGAGGAGGACTAGAAGGTGGAAGAGGAGAGGAGAGGTAGAGGAGAGGACGAAGGTGGAAGAGGAGGAATAGAGAGGGAGAGGGAGGAGGAGGAGGAGAGGAGGAGGAGGAGGAGGAGGATTAGGAAGGGTGGGAAGAGGAGGAAGGAGGAGGGGAGGAGGGAGGAGGAGGAGGAGGAGAAGTAGGAGGAGGAGGAAGAGGAGAAAGGGAAAGAGGAGGAAGAAGAAGAAGAGAGAGGGAAAGGGAAAGAAAAAAAAATAGAAGGAGGAGACAGAAAAGGAAAGGCTAGAGGAGGAAGATTATTGAACCCTTTTAATGACGCTGATTTAACCCTTTGACTACCCTGATTTAACCCTTTAACGACGACGATTTAACCCTTTAACGACGACGATTTAACCCTTTAACGACAATTCAAGACACCAAACCAAGTACACCTGACAACTAATCATTCATAAACAAACAAAAAACAACAACAACAAAAACTAAATTGACCATCGGACATAAATGAAAGCAAATATAGACCTTATATATATACTAAGTCTAAGGGTTCAACGCAGGTCGCCTAGGGTCACAAACTAATGACCTGGGTTTCTCCTCTGCTTGCTGGAACCCCTTACCCCTATCCCCTCCCTCACCCCTACCCCCCCCTCACCCTACCCCCCTCCCTCACTCCCCACTCTCCCTCACCTACCTCCCTGCACTTCTCCTCACCCTGCAATTTCTCCTCACCTCTCCTCTCTCAAGGCTACATTACTACTGATTTTTATTATATTTTTTCATTTCCATTTTAATATTTTTTTCCTTTGGCCAAAATTCGTATTTTTTTTTCCTGTGTTTTTTTATCATATTGAAATTGTATTGTTGTCATCTTAGTGGTTGAGGTTAGGTTAGGTTAGGTTAGGTTAGGTTAGGTTAGAAAGCAAGATAGATACATATATAGACGACAAGTAAACACATATACCAAACTGACAATTAATAAACAAATAGACACTCAGACAGACAGACAGACAGACAGACAGACAGACAGACAGACACACAGACAGACACACACACACACACACACACAGACAGACACACAGACAACTAACACAACATACTCCTGTCCCTCAATAAAACTCTAATATTAAATTCATGACGAGTAAACTTTAATATAACTCGTCTCTGTAATTATAGGAGAGAGAGAGTGTTGACCAGTTCTCTATAACACATGTATAATATATCCCAGGTAAACAATGACGTAATTAATATCAGCTTTACCTGTACAAGTTTGATGAATAAACACACTTACAAACACAAACACACGAATGTAAACAATATATCTGCATCCTTTATATAACAAACAATGTAAACAGACCACTGCCAAACGACTGCAATATACCCATCATAAACCCAGAGGTAATAGAATATGTTATTTTATTCTCCCTAAAAAAAATAAAAAATAAAAATTCGTCCAACTCTTTATTATTGAATGAGTAAAGGTGGCCTATGATTGGTGCTCTCTGGATGACGTAAGCAGTGACGTCATGTACCATTTCTAAACCCAAGCTTAATATTTCCTCTTCCTCCTCCTCCTCCTCCTCCTCTCCCTCCACTTCTTCCTCTTCCTCCTCTTCCTCCTCCTCCTCCGCTTCCTCCCTCCCGCTTCCTCCTCCTCCTCCTCCTCCTCTCCCTCCACTTCTTCCTCTTCCTCCTCTTCCTCCTCCTCCTCCGCTTCCTCCTCTTCTTCCTCTTCCTCCTCCTTCTTTAGATAAATATTCAAAGGTGAAAAAAAGACGAATATCTACTTCCATACACAGTTGGCAGTGACCTTCTCTGACTGACAAATAACCACATAACAGTCACCAGCAGTCACTGTCAGTCATTACCAGTCACCAGCACTCACCACCAGTCACCACCAGTCATTACCAGTCACTACCAGGGAGAGGAGAGGAGGAGGATGAGGGAGAAGAAGGGAGGAGGGAGAGGAAGGTGAGGGAGAGGGGGAGGGAGGAAGGAGGGTGTAAGGGAGAGAAAGGGTGAGAGAGAAGAGAGCTTAAGAGAAAGGAGGGGGGGGTAAGGGAGATAAGGAGGAAGTGTGAGAGGGAGGAGAGGAGGCCTAGGAGAGAGTAGAGACAAGAGAGGGAATTGATCTAGGTCTCTCACTTCACACGAGAGGCATTAATGTCCCTCTCACCCAGGTGTGTGTGTGTGTGTGTGTGTGTGTGTGTGACAAATATTATGTGTATGTGTGTGTGTGTGTGTGTGTGTGTGTGTGTGTGTGTGTGTGTGTGTGTGTGTGTGTGTGTGTGTGTCTGTGTGTGTGTGTGTGAATAAAAACGGAACAAAAAAGTAAGACAAAATCAACAATAAAAACAACATAAAAGGATAAAAATTACCAAGAAAGAGACAAAGAAAGAAAGAAAGAAAGAAAGAAAGAAAGAAAGAAAGAAAGAAAGAAAGAAAGAAAGAAAGAAAGAAAGAAAGAAGAGACACAAAAATGCCTTAAAAAAATATAAACAAAAAAACCCAAAGAAAAACCCAAGAAAACGAGAGAGGAAAAAAAAAACAGGAAAACGGTACTTAAGAAGATGGGGAGTAAAGTCATCAGTCTCAGGGAGGGAAAAAAAAACGAAGATGAAGCCGAAGACACACACACACACACACACACACACGCACACACACACACACACACACACACACACACACACACACACACACACAGGGATTAAACGCTTCTTGTGAACATGAGAATTAAAGTGTCGCTTCCAGAGAGGAGGGAAAAAAACGGGAAAAAAAGGGAAAAAACTCACATCAAAGAGGGAAAGATCTTAGGAGGTAATTTTTCCCATGGTTAAGTGTACAGAAGAGCTTTAAGATTACATTATTTCTTCACTGTTTCACTAACTTACCTCCTCACTGACGGAGTTAAAAATGGCCCCTAACACAGGTTAATGAAATGATTAGGATCAGTTATTATTTAGACTCGGTGTGATTAGTTTGGTGGGGTTAATGATAGGTTAGGTTAGGTTAGGTTAGGTTAGGTTAGGTTGGGTTAGGTTAGGTTGGGTTAGGATTTAGGTTAGGTTGAAGATTGGGTTGAGATTGGGTTAAATAAGGTTAGAATTGAGTTTTGATAGATGTGTGTGTGTGTGTGTGTGTGTGTGTGTGTGTGCCAAGACTAAGAAAAAGCTTGGTCTCCTCCTTCAAGCAATATCTCCTGAAGGACTTGGAGGTTTATTGATAAACTTGATTCGAGGAGTTACTTGAAGCAGTCATCCTCAGACCAATAGATATATTTTTTAGAGGAATGAGCAAGGAGTCAAGGCGCTGTGTATATTGTGACCTTGATCCTCTTGTGTGTGTGTGTGTGTGTGTGTGTGTGTGTGTGTGTGTGTGTGTGTGTGTGTGTGTGTGTTTGTATGTGTGTGTTTGTGTGTGTGTGTGTGTGTGTGTGTGTGTGTGTCAAGGCTAAGAAAAGCTTAAGTCTCCTCCTTCCAAGCAATATCTCCTGAAGGACTTGGAGGTTTTATTGATAAAAGCAGTTCGAGGTTAGCAGAAGCAGTCATCCTCAGATAATAGATATATTTTTTAGGGAATGAATAGAGGTCAGGCTGTGTATATTGTGACCTTGATCCTCTTGTGTGTGTGTGTGTGTGTGTGTGTGTGTGTGTGTGTGTGTGTGTGTGTGTGTGTACATCGTCTCGTCAGGAACATCCGGCCAGGAAATGGAGTATTTGGTGAGTGAGGGAAAAATGCCACGGAGCGATAAAGACGCCTACTTATTCCTCCTCTCTTCTCCTAGGTAGTGAGAGGTGAGAGAGAGGGAGGAGAGAGAGTGAGAGGTGAGAGAGTGGGAGAGTGAGAGGTGAGAGAGAGGGAGGAGAGAGTGGGAGAGTGAGAGGTGAGAGAGAGTGGGACATAATGCCTCTAGGACAGTAACACACAGAACATCCATCAATAACATAGTCCTTTTGACTTTTAAAAGCTTATGTGACACGGTTTATTGAAGGTGGGGGGACACGGGAGGGGACACGGGAGACACAGGGGAGGACACGGGAGGACACGGGAGGACACAGGGAGGAGGACAGGGAAGGCAGCAGTACTTGATTTACTCTTTCTCTCTATCGCTTTTTCTTCTTTTTCTCTCTTATCTATATCTCCTCTTCCTCTCCCTTTACCTCATCTCTCTTCCTCTCCTTTACCTCATCTCCTCTTTCTCTCCCTTTACCCCAATCTCCCTTCCTCTCTCTTTATCACCATTTACTCCACTTCCTTGTTTATTTCGCCCAATACCTTGTTAACGCATTTCTTTACCCAGGTTCATTTCTTTCTCTTCTACTGCAACTTATGTGACATTCTCCAACACTAGTTCCAGGTTATAGCTAGATTCTGTGCAACTAGTCTGTCTCTTAACTGTTTAAGTGAAGGTTTCCTGGATTAGGTAGAGAGTCTCGAGGAATGTTAATTTTGTCTCCTAACTGGTGCTAAGTGAACGTATCTAGTTAAGGTAGAGTCTCAGTGTTAATTTTGTCTCCTAACTAGTGCTAAGTGAACGTATCTAGTTAAGGTAGAGTCTCAGTGTTAATTTTGTCTCCTAACTGGTGCTAAGTGAACGTATCTAGTTAAGGTAGAGTCTCGGTGTTAATTTTGTCTCCTAACTGGTACTAAGTGAACGTATCTAGTTAAGGTAGAATCTCGGTGTTAATTTTGTCTCCTAACTGGTGCTAAGTGAACGTATCTAGTTAAGGTAGAGTCTCGGTGTTAATTTTGTCTCCTAACTGGTGCTAAGTGAACGTATCTAGTTAAGGTAGAATCTCAGTGTTAATTTTGTCTCCTAACTAGTGCTAAGTGAACGTATCTAGTTAAGGTAGAATCTCAGTGTTAATTTTGTCTCCTAACTGGTGCTAAGTGAACGTATCTAGTTAAGGTAGAGTCTCAGTGTTAATTTGTCTCCTAACTGGTGCTAAGTGAACGTATCTAGTTAAGGTAGAATCTCAGTGTTAATTTTGTCTCCTAACTGGTGCTAAGTGAACGTATCTAGTTAAGGAAGAATCTCAGTGTTAATTTTGTCTCCTAACTGGTGCTAAGTGAACGTATCTAGTTAAGGTAAATTCTCGGTGTTAATTTTGTCTCTTAACTGGTGCTAAGTAAAGGTTTCTAGTTAAGGTAGAGTCTCAGTGTTAATTTTGTCTCCTAACTGGTGCTAAGTAAAGGTTTCTAGTTAAGGTAGTCTCTCGGTGTTAATTTTGTCTCCTAACTGGTGCTAAGTAAAGGTTTCTAGTTAAGGTAGAGTCTCAGTGTTAATTTTGTCTCCAAACTGGTGCTAAGTAAAGGTTTCTAGTTAAGGTAGAGTCTCAGTGTTAATTTTGTCTCCAAACTGGTGCTAAGTAAAGGTTTCTAGTTAAGGTAGAGTCTCAGTGTTAATTTTGTCTCCTAACTGGTGCTAAGTAAAGGTTTCTAGTTAAGGTAGAGTCTCGGTGTTAATTTTGTCTCCTAACTGGTGCTAAGTGAATGTATCTAACTAAGAGGCTATTCAAATTTAACCTCTATGTGTGGTGTAAATAAGAGTCTCTAATATCATATAGACTTTCTGAAATATTCCCTTTAATATGAACACGACTACTAACCTGACGCTTCCATTTTGTTTTTACGGAATAGAAGCCAATAATTACACCCATATTTATTTAGTTGTTTATTCACTCGGGCAGGAACAGCAATGATGCAATTTCCATCTTCATTTCACTCCACATGATACGAATTCACAACTTACTGCACTAGATCACATTTCTCTTGTTTACTCAGTGTTAAAACGAATGACAAGGGCCAAACTTTTCTAGTGTGTAGTATTTTACCACCACACTGTTTATGGCGCTGTGAGTCTCTCTGTGTGTTTTATTTTTAGGTGAATTTTCGCAGATGACGACACAAACATGAAAGAGGTTTGTGTTTTTTTTTTGTCAGCTCCGGTTTTTTTTTTTCGTGTGGGATAAAAAAATAAATAAAAACTAAATATATAAAAATATAGACTGTCAAATATTTCGGTGGATGAACTTGATACATATGAGAGAATAATTGACTCTGTCGTAGTTAGGGATGCCTCAGTTGCCACACTAACTGTTTACTAGTTATGTAACTTTTAGGTTTGTAATTGTGAAATATGTTTGTCGGTGTTTATGAGTCTGTCTGTCTAACTGTATGTCTGTATGTATGTCTCTCTGTCTGTCTGTCTGTCGGCCTGTCTCCCCCCCCTCTACCCCTCCCCCACCCCCCCGCTAGGCCAGGTACTTCACACCTTATCAACTTGTGACCATAAATTATATCCAAGGGCCATTAATCTATCCAGAGAAGACCATATTTCGGCGACCATTTAAGACCATTTAATACTCGGGCTTTGAGGGCCATTGTGTGGTGTTTGTTTGTTTGTTTGTTTGTTTGTTTGTTTGTTTTTTTGTTTTTGCGTCTTGGATGGAGGGATTTTTTCTGTTTTTTTCTGTTTTATTTATTTGTTGTTGTTGATCTTTCTTTTTCTTCTTCCTTAAATTACCGGAACAAATCCCTAAACTACCGTAACTAGCCACTAAACTACCATAACGTGCCTAAACTATCATAATGTTCCTAAACTACCATAAAGTCCCTAAACAACCATAACATTCCTAAACAACCATAACTACTCCCTAAACAACCATAACTAGCATAAACTACCGTAACTACTCACTAAACTACCAGTCTGACCCACAGATGGCGTCGTAGCATCTCATCTGTGGTGGTAAAGTGTTGAACAGGAAACAATAGACCAACTTTTGTTTGTACTTGTTTGGTCGCCAGTCCAGCGCCGCCCCGGTGTTTGTTTTAAACCTTTTTTTTTTTTAATTCGTTTTTTTTTCGTCTTCTCTGTATTCAAAGGACAAGCACCCCCTCACCCCACACAAGGTCAAACACCTCCCCACACAAGATCAAACACCCCCCCACACAAGGTCAAACACCCCCCTCCCCCCATAGGTCAAACACCCCCCACACAAGGACAAGCACCCCCTCACCCCACACAAGGTCAAACACCTCCCCACACAAGATCAAACACCCCCCCACACAAGGTCAAACACCCCCCTCCCCCCACACAAGGACAAGCACCCCCTCCCCCACACAGGACAAGCACCTCCCCCCATACAAGGTAGACAAAGACAAACAGACAGACACAAACAAATAAGCAAAGATAAACGTTACTAAGCTTTCTGAAGTTGGCAAGCAGCTTAGCCTCATATTATATCTCTCTCAAAGTGAGTTAATTTTAATGAGTGTATTTTCTGTCACTCTCTCTCTCTCTCTTTTCTTTCTTATTCTGGGAGGAAAAATTGATGGATCCTCGGATACTTTCTTTTAACTTTCTCTTACACTCACCCCTCAGACACACCCCCATACCTCTAGAAAATGAGAGAGAGTATTTTTCTTATTAATACATCATCCTTCCATACCTACCTACCCTCCTCCTCCTCCTACCCTCATCTGGAGAAGGGAAGAGAAAACCTTATATAACACCCCCTCCTACCCCCCCCTTTCCCTTACTGCAGAGAAAGTGAGAGAAGGGAGGGACTTCTACACAAGCTACTCTCTCTCTTTGTAATAGTTAAAGAAAAAAAACATTGTAAAATAAAACCGATTGAAAAGCTTTTGTTTCTGTTTTTTTACTACGAGTTTTAGTTTTCACTCCAGTAGAATTGGTTTATGTTGGCTCGTTAAATAAAATAAAACATGGATTTTATTTTATGGATCACTAGAGTTGAATGCCATCCCTTTAATGGCTCCAGAGGTATAAAATTCACCTAACCAAACCAAACCTAACCTAACCAAACCTAACCTAACCTTCTCAGAATAGGAATAATCCAACTCTTTCTCAAATCGTTAATCTGGAATAATTTCTTTCCTTGAGCTACGAAATTCGTCCTTTTAGAGGCATAACCCCCCCCCCCCTCTCCCGCTTACGTACAGAAAGCGACCATTGAGGCATAAAATGTCTCCTTCCTCCTCCTTGCCCACCATTTAAGGCACTAAGTGAAGCAGACGACAAAACGGAGAACGACAATTACGACCTGTCAGACTCCCCGCTTGGTGTAGTCGTCGGAAAAGACTTTGCTACACACAATATGGTCTCGTAGGGGTGTCTTTGTTATTGTTTATGGGTCGTTGTTAGTGTTTATGAGTCGTAGTTTATTGTTTAGCAGTTATTGTTACTGTTTACGTGTCGTACTTATTGTTTATGAGTCGTAGTTATTGTTTATGGGTCGTAGTTACTGTTTACGTGTCGTACTTATTGTTTATGAGTCGTAGTTATTGTTTATGAGTCGTAGTTATTGTTTATGAGTTGTAGTTATTGGTTATTAGTCGCAGTTATTGTGTATTTACGATGTGTGGGAGGGAGTAAGTGAAATGTGGTGGGCGGAGTCCGTAGAGTTTTATAAGCGTCTGGTTAATAATAATAATAATAATAATAATAATAATAATAATAATAATAATAATA
>NW_024751660.1:4540511-4548011 GCF_018991925.1 Homarus americanus | reverse complement strand
TTGGGGTGGTGGTGGTGTGGTGGTGGTGATTGGGTAGGTGGTGTTGGTGGTGTTGGTGGTTGGTGGGAATTGGTGGTGGTGGTGGTGGTGGTTGGTGGTGGTGGTGTGGTGTGGTGGTTGGTGGGGTGGTTGGTGAATGGTTGATTGGTGGTGGTTGGTGGGGTGGTGGTGGAGATTAATTGGTAATTAATTGGTAGAGATTAGTTGGTGGTGGTGTGGTGAGATTAATTGGTGGTGGTGGTGGGAATTAATTGGTGGTGGTGGTTGTTGTGGTGGTAAAGGTGAATTGGTAGTCAATTGGTAGGGAATTGATGGTAATTAATTGGTGGTAATTGGTGGTGGGGTGGTGGTGAGTGGTGTGGTAGAATTGGTGGTAGTGGTGGTAATTGGTGGTGGGGTGCCCCTCTTCCTCCCCTCCTTCTATATAAATATTACATCCCCCCTTACGAAAAAAATACCTCCTGACCCCCTTATCAAATATTTCTCTCACTTACACCCCCCTGTTCATCCTAATTCCCCCCTCTCTCCCCCTTTAACCCCCCCTCTCTTACCCCCCACCTGTTAAGAAAGAAGTGCTTTTTGCCCTCTTAAGTATTTCCTTCATTTCATTCCCTCTTTGATATTAAGAAGAAAGTGGTGTTGTAGGACAGTCTTTCCACGTGATGAAAGGAGAAAATTTATTATTTTTTAGATTCTCCCCTCTCACACTCTTTCTCCCCTCTCCTCTTTCTCCCTCTCACCTCTTTCCTGCCCTCTCACCTCTTTCTCCCTCCTCACCTCTTTCTTCCCTCTCTCACCTCTTCTCCCCTCTCACCTCTTTCTACCTCTCTCACCTCTTTCTCCCCCTCTCCTCTTTCTCCTCCTCACCTCTTTCTTCCCTCTCCCCTCTTTCTCCCCTCCCTCACTCTTTCTCCGCCTCTCTCTTTCTCTACCCTCTCACACTCTTTTTCCCCTCTCCCACTCTTTCTCCCCTCTCACACTCTTTCTCCCCTCTCACACTCTTTCTACCCTCTCACACTCCCCTCTCCCACACCCCACTCTCTCCCACTCCCCTACCACCTCCACCCTCAAGAAAATTAATAAAAATAATAATAATAAATGACCCTCTCCTTCAAACACCTTCCCTCCTTCGTTAAAGAATATAGAATCAGGAAGTGTGAAATAACCCCATTCTCCTCTCCCACCTCTCCTCCTCCATCATCAAACCCTTCCTAACCTTCTACCATCATCAACACCCCCATCTCCCCCCCACCACCCCATCATCAACCCCTCCTCCCCTCCCCCAATCATCAAGAGTGTGTGAAAAAAAGCCAACCAGAGTGAAAATGACAACCAGCTTCAGCCAAAACTCACTGATGAAAATTTTTAAAAGTTCATTACCTACCCAAGACCTGACAATTTTCTTGAATATTTTTTTTTTACCTCCTTAAGATCCTAAAATATTTTTCACGTTGGGTAATTTTTTTTTGGGTATATTGATTTATTATTTTATTAGGGAGGTGATATTGTTTAATTTATTTATTTTGTGGTAATTTATTCACGGTTTATTTTAATGTATTGTTGTATTTGATTTATTCACCTAAGGAGACAAAATGTATTCCCTGTGTTGGTGATTTTTTAATTTTTTTAGTTTTTATTGTTATTTTTTATTAATATTGTAGAAAATGAAGTAGATTTTCCGTCCACACCCCACCCCCCACACACAGAGAGTTAACGCTAGAACAATACTGACTTTGGTGATTAAAAGCCTTACCCATTATACACTTTAGAATTATAGAGGACCGGGATACTGACCCTTGTAGCTATACTCTTACCTTGTTACCTGCCAGACTTATTAATTAATATTTACCTGTAACGTAGTAATTAAGGTTAGATTAACTTACCTTACCTTTAACTTACCTTACCTTACCTTACCTCACCTTACCTCACCTTACCTTACCTCACCTTACCCAAAACTAGTAAACACGGCTATAATTACCTCCAATCAGTCTCCTACCTGCATCTTAACCTCACCTTCCCTTACCTATTGTTATCAGACTCACATTAAAGGTAACTACGTACATCCCCTCTCACCTGACACCTAAAAATACCTCCTAATTACCTTCCCCTTACCTAAGTGTTACCATATTAAGGATAATTCCCCATGACCCTCTCACCTGTGTCTCACCTGTGTCTCTTTACATCGTTGCAATCCACTTATGCAAATGAGCTGCAACACCACGTTGGACTTAGCACTCTCACTAACCTAATTATAAAGACTGTACCTGTCTTACCTGAGAATGTCAATTGTGGCACTTTTTAGGGGATGTTGTGCCATTGTGGATGCTTGTGTGTTAATGTGTGTGTGTGTGTGTGTGTGTGTGTTTGTGTGTGTGGAGATACGTATGTTTGAGCTTAAGGGTATGTACGTATCCAGGTGTATCTTTCACACACACACACACGCGCACTCACACACACACACACACAGAGCGTTGCGTAACTCGACAATTAACTTTCTAACTTCTTAGGTCATAAACTTAGGCCCAACTCTCCTTAGTCTCCCACCATCAGTATTACATATAGTAAAAATCACCAGTATTCTAAGTTCGGTAGAGCCTGTAAATTGCGACAAATTATCCTGAACCAATCTTGGGATATGGCCCGATATCCTGTAAGCCTTGAGAGAGTAGAAGAGGGGGGAGAGGGGAGGGAGGGGGAAGGGGGAGGGATGGAGAGAGGGAAGGAGAGGGAAGGGGGGAGTAAGGTGAGGGAGGGAGAGAGCATGGTAAAGGAAGAAAGGAAGGAGAGATGGAGGAGGGAGGTAGGGAGGAGGAAAGGGAAGAGAGTGAGGGAAGGAAGGTGGGAGGAGGAAGGAGAGGCGGAGGAAGAGGAAAGGAAAACAGTATAGAAGGAGATTAAGGAACAGAGAGATAGAGAGAGAGAGAAGACGAGGAGGTAGCAGAGAGAAAGAGAGAGAGAGACAAGGGAGAGAGGAGAAAAAGAGGGATTGGGAAGGAAAGAGGTAAGAGGGAAAAGATGGATAATGACAGAGAGAGAGGAAATGGAACGTGAAGAAAGAAAGGCATGGATAATGGACAGGGGGAACAGGGACTATTGAGAAAGGGAGGAAAGAAGGGAGATTAAAGAAGGGGGGAAGACGAGAGAGAGAGAGAGAGGAGTGGTGGAGACGAACACACACACACACACACACACACACACACACACACACACACACACACACACACACACACACACACACACACACACACACACACACACACATATAAGGATTGCTGACGACGAAATATCTTGATGGGAAGGACGACCACAACGACTGAGGAGCACATTAGTATTGGTGGTGGAACGAGGAATGGATTACTCTCTCTCTCTCTCTCTCTCTCTCTCTCTCTCTCTCTCTCTCTCTCTCTCTCTCTCTCTCTCTCTCTCTCCTCTCTCTCTCTTTCCTCTCTACTTCCCCCACCTCTCGCTCGCTCTACCCCTCCTTCTCTCCCTATCCCTGTCGCCCTTCCTCCCCTTCCCATCATCTTAATCAGATAGATAGAGGTATGGACAGTGTTGCCAACTAACGATCCTTTGTTAATTACACTAATAACGACCCGTAATTACGTATTGATGACCTCGTTATAAGAGTCTTCCTCATTACGAAGCCTGTTACTGATGGTAGTGATAATCTTGGTTCAAAAGTTGAATTTTTTTCATGTGTTTCAAAAGGTTCGTTTCGGGGTTCAGGTTGTTTCAATTAGGGAATTCAAAGGGACAGCTTAAACAAACATCCCCTTCACACACACACACACACACATATACACTCCCTACATACATAATGGTTGCCCCTCATGTAACGAAGATGGCAGGCCCAAAGGCCACCTAGGCGTGAATTTGTTTAAGGTGTAGAAGCTGTCACCAACACAACAACCATACCCTAGGTTAACGAGTTGCATGACCCAGTGTCAAAGAATAGTCCGAGAAGACCGGACAACTAGCCAACTGCACTGGCTACCCATTACCCAGGAATACGATCCGCAAATCAAATAACATCCAGGTTCCCAAATACTGCTGGGTAGACAGAGGCAAATGGCGTAAAGAAACTTGCCCATAATTTCACCCTGCCCGGGGATCGAACTCGGGTCAGCTCGCTTGCGAGGCGAGGATGCTGACCATTACACCACAGGTCGCCACACACACACACACACACACACAAATACACCCTCCCCCCCACACACATACAGCCACTACACAAACACACATACATCAGGAAGGAATTATTATTATTATTATTATTATTATTATTATTATTATTATTATTATTATTATTATTATTATTATTATTATTATTATTATTATTATTATATTATTATTATTATTATTATTATTATTATTATTATTATTATTATTATACTCACAAACCATGAACTAGTAACAACAGCATCAATTGGTCCCAGTAATGACGCAACAGTACACCTGAGAGGAACAAACACACCCCTTCTCTCCACACGCCACCAACACTACTTTAGTTCACCGCTTCAATGTCTGATTTTATCTACACACATAAAAATTTTAGTGGTTCACTTTTTAATATTGGGTAGGGGAAGGGGGGTGGGGAGGGAGGGAGGAGGGAGGGAGGGGTAGGGAGGGTAGGAGGGTGTGTGTGTGTTTTAATGGAGGTGAGTAGAGAGTGAGTGGGAAGGAGGAGAGAGTGGAAAGGGAGAGAGTGGGAAGGGAGAGAGTGGGAAGGGGAGAGAGTGGGAAGAGTGAGTGGGAAGGGAGAGAATTGGGAAGGGAGAGAGTGGGGAAGGAGAGAGGTGGGAAGGAGAGGTGTGTGGGAAGAGGGTGGTGGGGAGGAGATACAGTGTCCTCAGGGGGTTGGGTAGTGCTAGGTATTACATAATCATCGTGACGTCAGCTAAATACGTCATAATCTCCCTGACGTCAGATACCAACATCATAACCATATTGATGACGTCAGCTAACATCATACCATACAGTAACATCATCAAACTCATCATAATAATCCTCATGACATCATTAAGCATCAACTCAAAGCTAATGACATCAATTACTAAATCATCAACACACACACTATAATGACATCATTTAGTAGCAACATTAGCAGCAGTTGATGACGTCACAGCTGGTTGTTACTATCCCTAATTACTCTCGTTAATTCCTCGTCTCAATTAGAATACACAAGAGGAGGATAATTACACATAACTGGTATTTAATTAGCTGCATAATGTCTCAAGATGGTCGTTAGAGAGAGAGGGTAGTTTGGTTGTCTCTCCTAAGAATATATATACAAACGGAATTATTATTATTATTATTATTATTATTATTATTACAGTGGTAGTAGTAGCTCGGTTTCTATTGGTCAATGATAACAAAGGTCATCTACTATTGGTCAGTAGTAAGAGAGATCGTTTCCCATTGGTTAGTAGCAAGAGACGTCGTTTCCTATTGGTCAGTTGCAAGAGACGTTGTTCCCTATTGGTCAGTTGCAAGAGACGTCGTTTCCTATTGGCCAGTTGCAAGAGACGTTGTTCCCTATTGGTCAGTTGCAAGAACGTCGTTTCCCTTTGGTCAGTCATATTATTTAGCCAATCAATGCAAGATTTTCGGTAAGGTTCAGTGACGTCACGTTCTGGAAACTAATTATCATCAGCTCACCTCATTTCACTACTGGAAACTAAACTCACTTTCTCCTTCATGTCATCTCCTTGCCTCATGTCATCTCCTTGCCTCATGTCATCTCCTTGCCTCATAATATCTCCTTGCATGTCACCTCCTTTCCTTGTCACCTCCTTGCCTCATGTCATCTCCTTGCCTCATGTCATGTCTTTGCCTCATGTCATCTCCTTGCCTCATGTCATCTCCTTGCCTCATGTCTCCTTGCCTCATATATCTCCTTGCCTCATGTCATCTCCTTGCCTCATGTCATTTCCTTGCCTCATATCATCTCCTTGCCCCTCATGTCATCTCCTTGCCTCACATCATCTCACCTCACATCAACTCCTCACACACACTTTATCTCCTTGTCTCATGTCCATCTCCTCACTTCACATACCAAGCACTAACGTCATCTCACCTCATGTCACTTCATCTCCTCGCCTCACTTCACATACTGAAACTAACTCTACGTCACATCAAGAGAGAGGAAAAGATATGTGGTGTGTAATGAAGAATATGTTAGAACGTTCCTGGTATTACAGTGTGTGTGTGTGTGTGTGTGTGTGTGTGTGTGTGTGTGTGGAGAGAATTATGTATTCTAGGAACTCATTAGAAGACCCATTTGTACAGGAGACAGAGAGAGAGTTTTAATATTATAAGCCAAGAGATTTTTCACTTTCTCTCTTTCTTTCTTATTTAACAGTCTCCCTGCCTGTCTGTCTGTCTGTCTGTCTGTCTGTCTGTCTGTCTGTCTAAACATATAATGACAAAATATTTACTATGAAAGTATAAGTGAAGGGTTACCAAAGCTCCCAGGTACAACAGGTGTGAAATAATTAACCTGAAAGTTCATAAATATATACTGTACCCTAAAAGTTCTCCTATTCTATAATAAAAAAATGTTGTGTTTTCATAATTTTAATGAGGGAAAAAGTGTTAAAGTTGTTAAGTAATTTCAAGAAAACACAAAAATTCACAAATATGTACACAAACAAACACACGCATATATAAACTAAATAAAAACAAACACAAACAAACAATCACATATTAAAACAAACACACAAACAAACAAACACATTAAAACAAACACACAAACAAAAAACACAATGAAAACAAACACACACACACACACACACACAATTAAAACAAACACAAACACACACACACAACACAAATCAAAACAAACACACAAACAAACAAAAACACACTCAAACAAACATAAATAAAACCACACACACACACACACACACACACACACACACACACACACACACACACACACACACACACACACACACACACACACACACACACACACACACACACACACACACACACACACACACACACACACACACACACACACACACACACACACACACACACACACACACACACACAGACACACACACACACACACACACACACACACACAGACACACACACACACACACACACACACACACACACACACACACACACACACACACACACACACACACAGACACACACACACACACACACACACAGACACACAGACACACACACACACACACACACACACACACACACACACACACACACACACACACACACACACACACACACACACACACACACACACACACACACACACACACACACACACACATACACACACACACACACACACACACACACACACACACACACACACACACACACACACACACACACACACACACACACACACACACACACACACACACACACACACACACACACACACACACACACACACACACACACACACACACACACACACACACACACACACACACACACACACACACACACACA
>NW_024751660.1:4533501-4540411 GCF_018991925.1 Homarus americanus | reverse complement strand
CAGTATTGCTTCGTTCAGTTACGTATTGCTCCCCCCTCTCCTCTCCCTTCCTTACCCCCTCCGTGCTGGCCAGACCCTTTGAATACATAGAAAAAATTTCCATATGTGGCAGAGCACTCGTGTCTGTGTGTGTGTGTACGTGTGCGTGTTTAATGTGTACAGACGTGTGCGTAAATGTGTATATACAGGTATTTATGATGAGAGTAGAGAGAGAGAGAGAGAGAGAGAACTATAAACGACTGGGTATCTTTCTCTCCCAGCGACAGAAGTAAGTCAAGTTGCAGTAACACTTCGTCACACAGGTAAGCCAACACAAACCCTCATTTCCTTCCTCCTCTTCTACCTCCCTCTCCTCCTCCTTGACACGTATCTCCCCCCCCCTCCCTACCTCCCCCTTCCCCCCTCCCCCTTCCCTACCTCCCCCTCCCCCCTACCCTCTCATAAACTGTCCCGAACTGACAAGGAATTTCTACTCACCTCATACAAATGAGAGCCATTGATACCCTCAAACAAAGCCGGATACCCAATACCCAAACAGCAACACAATACCCACAATACCCAAACAGCAACACAATACTACAATACCAAACAGCAACCTGTACCCACAATACACACAGCAACACAATACACAATACCCAACAGCAACACAATACCCCAATCCCAAACAGCAACCAATACCCACAATACACACACAACAACACAATACCCACAATACCCAAACAGCAACACAATACCCACAATACCCAAACAGCAACACAATACTCACAATACCCAAACAGCAACACAATACTCACAATACCCAAACAACAACACAATACTCATACACACACAGCAACACAATACAATACCCCAAACAGCAACACAATACCCACAATACACACACAGCAACACAATACTCACAATACCCAAACAGCAACACAATACCCACAATACACACAGCAACACAATACTCACAATACCCAAACAACAACACAATACCACAATACACACAGCAACACAATACTCACAATGCCCAAAGGCAACACAATACCCACAATACACACACAGCAACTACTCTACCAATACCAAACAACAACACAATACTCACAATGCCCAAACAGCAACACAATACTCACAATGCCCAAACAGGCAAGCACAATACTCACAATGCCCAAAACAGCAACACAATACTCTGTGCCCAAACAGCAACACAATGCTCACTTTAATGCTCACAATACCCAAACAGCAATGTCCACAATACACAACACAATGCCACAATGCCCAAACAGCAACACAATACTCACACAGCAACACAATACTCACAATGCACACACAGCAACACAATACCCACAATCCCAAACAGCAACAATCTCCCCAAGCACCCACAGCAACACAATACTCACAATACCCAAACAGACACAATACTCCTGATACCCAAACAACAGCACAATACTCACAATGCCCAAACAGCAACACAATCTCACACAGCAACACAATACTCACAATACCCAAACAGCAACACAATACCACAATACACACACAGCAACATACAATACACAATACCCAAACAACAACACAATACTCACAATACCCACACACAACAACACAATACCCACAATACGCAAACAGCAACACAATACTCACAATACCCAAACAGCAACACAATACTCACAAAAAACAATACTCACAATGCCCAAACAACAACACAATGCCCACAATACCCAAACAGCAACACAATACTCACAATGCCCAAGAGCAACAACACAATACTCACACCAGCAACACAATACTCCAATGCCAAACAGCAACACAATACTCACAATACCCAAACAACAACACAATACTCACAATGCCCAAGCAACACAATGCTCACAATACCCAAACAGCAACCACAATACTCACAATACCCAAACAGCAACACAATACTCACTGACACAATACTCACATACCCAAACAGCAACACAATACCCACAATACACACACAGCAACACAATACCCACAATACCCAAACAGCAACACAATACTCACACAGCAACACAATACTCACATGCACACAGCAACACAATACCCACAATACCCCAACAGCAACAATGCTCACAATGCCCACCAGCAACCTGTGCTCACAATGCCAAACAACGCACAATGCTCACAATGCCCAAACAGCAACACAATGCTCCAATGCCCAAGCAACAACACAATGCTCACACAGCAACCTGCTCACAATGCCCAGAGCAGCGACACAGTCACAATGCCCAGGCAACTGACACAATGCCCACAATACACACGCAACAACCACAATGCTCACAATGCACACACAGCAACACAATACCCACAATGCCCAAACAGCAACACAATACTCACAATACTCTAAGCAACCTGATACTCACAATGCCCAAACAGCAACACAATGCTCTGTGCCCAAACAGCAACACAATACCCACAATACCCAAACAGCAACACAATGCTCACAATACCCAAACTAACCGCTAATACTCACAATACCCAAACAACAACACAATACTCACAATGCCCAAACAGCAACACAATGCTCACAATACCCAAACAACAACACAATACTCTCAATGCCCAAACAGCAACACAATACTCTGATACCCACACAACAACAATACTCTGTACCCACAACACAATACTCACAATACCCAAGCAACAACACAATACCCACAATACCCAAACAGCAACACAATACTCACAATAGCCCAAACAGCAACCTATACTCACAATACCCAAACAGCAACACAATACTCACAATACCCAAACAGCAACACAATACTCTAATACAAACAGCAACACAATACTCACAATACAACAGCAACACAATACCCACAATACCCAAACAGCAACACAATACCCACAATACACACACAGCAACACAATACCCACAATACCCAAACAGCAACACAATACTCACAATACACACACAGCAACACAATACCCACAATACCCAAACAGCAACACAATACTACAACACTTCACACCAGTAAATAATGATTACACCTCCAAAATTATATTCAAACACACAGGAAAAAAACCAAACCCACATTGTATATTTATCTCATAACTGTAAAAACAAAATAAATTGTTCTCGGGATTAAAAAATAGTGTGTTTATGGTGGTGGTGGTGGTGGTGGTGGTGGTGGTGGTGGTGGTGGTGGTGGTGGTGGTAGTGGTGGTGGTGGTGAGTAGTTGTGGTGGTGGTAGTGGTGAGTGGTGAGTGGTGTATGAGGTTAGTATGTTACGTCACCGGAGACAACAAGAGGCGTCTCCAGGTTGCCTGAACTCTTGACTCTCTCATGAATGGATGGAGAAAGGAGGGATAGAGGATAGGGAAGGATAGGGTGGAGGGACAGGGTGTGGGAGTAAGGAGGAGAAGGTGAGATAGGGAGGATGGGGCATTGAGGAGGGATAAGGGGGTCAGGGGAGGATAGGGAGGATAGGGGGTCAGGGAGGGATAGGGTGGAGGAAGAGGAAGAGGGTGGTGAGGGAGGCGAAGAAGTGGGATAGGGGAGGTTAGTGGTGGATAGTGCTACTGACCCACCGCCATGAACACCAAATGAGCCATATTATACTCGTCTTCTGGTTATATACATGATACAACTATACAGAGTTATGGAATTAATACACACACACACACACACACACACACACACACACACACACACACACACACACACACACACATACATAAATTCAGACTTTAAAAGAGAGGCCATCAACAATACCCTGCAGCAGCTGACATGTAATCCGCTTTACACCTGTTCAAGGACTAGGGGCCAATATTTCACCAGGGGACTAACATGGTCCCTCCCTCCGTCTGTCTGTCTGTCTGGTAATTACCTCTCTGATCCCGAGAGACTTTGATCAGCCACAACACAGGGAGTCACTCTGCCCCCCCCTGGTTCATCTGATGTACTATATGTGAGGTTAGGTTAGGTTTCTGAATTACTATAGTCTGGTGATTATATTCATTCCTCCACACACACACACACACACACACACACATCAAAGCCACAGTTTATTAACAGTTCCATCAGTTAATTGAGCTGGACCAAGTTTAATTTGTTGTTCGTGTGGCAGACTTTGTTACCCAGATATTGTAATTAAAACACAATCAAACTATCCAGCCAAGACTTCATCACTGACTCCTCAACTTCTTTCTCCTTCAACTATTACAAAGATACAGAATTAAAATCACTGTAACTGGCTTATAAATGATAGACTGTTAACTGTATTTTGATTTAAGAAAATTATGAATACACAGATTATTGCTTCTTGGTATATGTACAGTCGGTTGCATTTATACCTAGTACAGTGACTGGTGCGCGTTGTGTGAGATGTGGCCTGCCTGTTTTGTTTACATCATATTAAAACTCCAGAATGACCCTTAGGAACCTCGTAATAGTAACCACCAGACTAATAAGGATTCTAGATAAGCCTTTTGGACATATAGTATTGAAATATTCCTACACACACACACACACACACACACACACACACACCACACACACACACGCACACACGACAAACAAACAACGACAACAAGAACAGCTGTTGAAACTCTCCTGATTCCAAGTGGCGATGGGAGGTGAGTAGAAGGAAGGAAGGAGATAGGAGAACAGTAGAAAGGAAGAGAAACAGATAAAGGGAGAGAAGGAGGAAGGAAGAAGAGGAAGGAGGAGGGCGGCATAAACATGATCCTGCTAAGTTCATTCAAGAGGGAGAAGAAGGGGGAAGAGAGGAGGAGGAGGAAGAAGGGAGGAGAAGGGAAGAAAGTATTATAAACAACAAGAGAAGACAAAGCAAACAAAGAAACAATGTCAAGAAGAGACTAAGAAGAGTTACAGAACAACAACAACAACAACAACAACAACAACAACAACAGCAGCAACAACAACAACAACAACAACAACAACAACAACAACAACAACAGCAGCAGCAACAACAACAACAACAACAACAACAACAACAACAACAACAACAACAACAACAGCAACAACAACAACAACAACAACAACAACAACAACAACAACAACAACAACAAGATATAAACAACTTATGTGTCTCATCATTTGTAGCTCTGTTTACACCTCCCACCCTGTACAGTGTAAACATACAAGTGTAAAACAAATGCTGTCCATAAAGTAAACAAGTTCCCTCATCTTTCTCAGAACAGGAGCTTATTTATCAACTTGACCCACGTGTTTACATACAACGAACCAGAGAATATAAACCATCTTTCTTCCTATACTACTACCTGTAAACTAACCCCTAACCTGACCTGATCAGCCTGACACAGCTAACCTAACTATAAACTAACCTAACCTAACCTAACTAACCTAACCTAAACTAACTAACCTGACCTGACCTGACCTAACACAGACCTAACTGACCTACATTCTTCCTAACCTAAACTAACCTAACCTTTTAAAATATCTTCATCTCTTTTCTTGAGGTAAACATCAATAACATGTAACACTCATTTCTCACACAAGGTTAAATACTAATGTCAGAATGAACGTTTAAGTTAAAAGACAAAATAAAAGCGGAGAAAAAAAAATTAGTTAGAATGGCAAAAAATTTATATATACCAAAAGATGAAATATTATACATGCATTTTTTTAATCAGTCAACCCCCAACAAAAAAAAATCGGGACAGTAGGAATCATTATTTGGAGGAACGTGACATTTGGTTCACTTGTGGTCTGTAAACATTACGAAGGAACGGTAAAAAGAAACAAGGTCAGTCTTTGGCTTCTGTCGTGGGAGGAGGTTGGATTGGGTTATGCCAGGTTAAGTTAAGGATTAGGTTGGGTTAGGTTATAAAATTGGGTTGAGATGATTGATTTAAATTATCTTCAGAACACGTTAAGTTAGGTTAGGTTGGTTATGCCAGGTTAGGGTAAGTTAGGTTAGGTTAGGTTATGCCAGGTTACGTTAAGTTAGGTTAGGTTGGGTTATGCCAGGTTACGGTAAGTTAGTTGGGTTAGGTTATGCCAGGTTACGTTAAGTTAGGTTAGGTTGGGTTATGCCAGGTTACGTTAAGTTAGGTTAGGTTGGGTTATGGCAGGTTAGGTTAAGTGGTTAGGTATATTTATATAAATAATCAGCAGTTTCAATACACTATGCTGACCAACACTCGTGGTTTACTTTAATGAAAATAATATATATGAGTGAGACAAAGTTCTCCATTTACTGGGAGAAGGAAAAGAGAATATGCTAATTAGCTTGGGAGACTGTGTGTGTGTATGTGTGTGTGTGTGTGTGTGTGTGTGTGTGTGTGTGTGTGTGTGTGTGTGTGTGTGTGTGTGTGTGTGTTTTGATGGATTTCGCTATTCATTTTCTTTTAATCTCCTCCTGTCTCTTTCCTCTCTCTCTCTTTGTTGTTCTATATTATTTTATCACCACTTGTCTCTCACCTCTTTCTCTTACCTTAGTCTGTTTGTTTCTCTATCTCTCTATTTACACACACACACACACACACACACACACACACACACACACACACACACACACACACACACAACGACAGGTACAATCAGTCAAGCGCCACGTTTAATCTGGTGATCCTCTCAGCTTCCTCAGACCTCAGGAGAATTAAATTTGTCCTTTAAATACCCACCAGGTACAGCCAGGTAGAGGTCACCTGACACTCAATTTGTGACGGTGAGTGACCTGACATGACCCACACACTAATCAGTATACACACACACACACCTGGGGATATTGGTCAGGTGATTAAGAATAAACATAACTGTGCCGTCACTCAGCTGATTAGCATGAAGACAGGTGAGAGTCAGCTGATTAACACTCACACACAGGTGCGAAAGCATTGATTAATTATAACCCTGTCTTGAGGCCACTTAGATGTGAATTGGTGAGTGGTGTTGAAGCTGTCGTCATCACAACACCCACA
>NW_024751660.1:4513501-4528501 GCF_018991925.1 Homarus americanus | reverse complement strand
CATCTCCTCCTTACCCCCAACTCTCCCACCACCTCCCCACCCTCCCCCACCTCCTCTCCCACCACCTCCCCATCTCCTCCTTACTCCCCAACTCACCCACCTCTCCTCCCCCTCTTTTCAATCACTAGTTACCCCCCAAAAAAATCATCCCTAGTTTTAATCTTTCTTCATCTGTCTATAACTGAGCTTTAACAGAAATGGTCCCTTGAGACAGAAGCTATTAAATCTTTAGACGGGAAGTAATTTAGGAGTTGAATTCTATCTGTTTTTTGTGTTTTTTTTCAATTTTTTTTACACTTTGATGCTTTCGTTATGCAATTTCATCCTGTGTTTTTTATTGGCTGAGCTAAACGTAATGAGAATGAACTGTGTTAAGGAGGATAATGATCAAGATTTCGTTGTTAGTTGTTTCAGCGTAATGACCGAGACATTCTGGTATATATTGTAATGTTAGAGAATTCGTTCGTTTGGGAGATGGTAAGTTAGGATATCGGGATATTTTAGTGCCTCTGAGGATAACCTAACCTAAACCTAACCTAAACCTAACCTAAACCTAACCTAAACATAACCTAATCTACCTAAACCCAACCTTAACCACCCAGACGCTTAAACCCAACCTAACCCATGAACCAACACCAAACCTAACCTAAACCTAACCTAAACCTAACCTAAACCTAACCTAAACCTAATAAACCCTAATCTACCTTTAACCACCAGACGCTTTAACCATGACCAACACCACAGAAAATAAATAAATACTCTCGACATAAATATTGTTGTTTACGTTTCCACAATACTTACCGTCACCATCAGACCTAAAAAATACAACTAATAAAATACAGCTCATAAAAAATAATAAAATAATTGTTACAAAACGGTACATGACGTGAGAGAACAATTACATTTACTGGATACATTAATTACAGGTTGTTTACAAAAAATATATAAGTGGGGTATGCTATAACGAATCTAATTGGTTCTAGAACCTTGTTCGTTATAGCATTCGTTCGTTATAGGATTAATCCGTTCCAGGCCCCCAAATACAACCACTTAACACTGAAAAATATAATATAAAATTGTAAAAATTGTAAAAAAGTGCATAAATATGCATCTAAACCCCTGAAATAAAGAATATCATTAATACTTGTAATAAAAAAAACAATAAATTAGTAAAAAAAAAAAAAAAATTTTTAAATAATGTTCTTTGTACGAGTTTCGTTCGTTATAGCATTCTCAATTTTATAGGTAAAACCATTCGTTATCGGAATATTCGTAGTAGGATCCGTTCGTTATAGCATACGCCACTATATGTAATTGAACAGTAAAATATAACGTTCCAAATTGAAAAAAAAGAGAGATAGGGAGAGAGAGAGAGAGAGAGGGTGTTCGTAGGTAGACGAGTGACGATAATTAACACACACACATACACACACACACACACACACAAAACATACACACACACACACACACACACACACACACACACACACACACACACACAAATTAAGCTCCTCGGCGTCACCATAGACAACAAACTAAATTGAAAAACACACGTCAGTGAAGTTGTCAAATCCTCCAGTTTCCGTCTCCACCTCCTCCGCCGACTCAAGTCCCTCGGAGTTCCTGCACCCGAGCTCCTCAGTGTTTACTCAACATTCATTCTTCCCAAGCTCACCTATGCCTCCCCTACCTGATCTTCCTCCCTAAATGCCACACAACGTAAACACCTAGAAAAAGTGCAAAAGAGGGCATGCAAAATTATTCTCTCCCCTTCCTACTCCACATATCAAGAAGCGCTCAACACACTGACTCTCTCGGCTCTCTCCGACCATCACCACGACCTCATCTGCAAATTTGGTGAGAGGCTTCTGCACCATCCTCGACACCTGCTCATACTACCACCCAAGATCCCTAGTCCGAGAATTGCTGTTCGTGGGTGTATATTTACTGGTGATAAATGACGTAATACTATATCCCCTGGGGTGATTGGTTGGAATGGCAAATGATGTCAAAGAATTCCCGGAGCTGATTGGTGTACGTGACAGGTGACGTCATGATCTATTTCCGGAGCTGATTGGCTGGTGTAACAAATGGCGTCATATTTTACTCCTCTGGGTTGATTAACAGAGTGATAAAATTAATCCCTTGCGCTGATTGGTTGGTTGGTGTGAAACGTCAATATGTTTCCCTGAACCGTGTTGCTGGTGAAGAAAAATGACGTAATAATGGTAAGGGATCTATGACGTCATAATGTATTCTCTAAAGCTCATTGGCTGGCGTGACAAACAACTCGTTATCCCTTCATGGCCGTAAACTAGGGGGGAACATTTTTTGGAATTAACTTGTTGATGATGACATAATGCATTACTGATCTTCAATAAATATATACGGTCTTTAAACGTGTATTGCAGGTTTGGTATACAACAACAACAACAACAACAACAACAACAACAACAACAACAACAATAACAATAATAATGATAATGATAATAATAATAATAATAATAATAATAATAATAATAATAATAATAATAATAATGATAATGATAATGATAATAATAATAATAATAATAATAATAATAATAATAATAATAATAATAATAATAATAATAATAAGAAAAGCCAAAATTAGTGTTTGTAATTTAATCGAAACATTTATGAACAGAATATGAGACGTGTACCTATAATACCAGGGTTATAATTAAGCTACGGTTAGTAATAATTAGGATTAAGTACAATTACCCACAATATTAGTTGATCAAAGTAAAGGGAAAATATATTACTATACTCCGAAAACACCACCACCATCGATTACTAAACACCGAAAACACGAATAAGTTACGTGTCTTATAGTTAAAGATTTATATTTATAATACTAAACTCACTTTAAATATAATCGTATAAATCTGACATACACTTAGTAGAACAAGTTAGAGAGATAATGAGGATAAGGGTTAAACTGTGAGGTAAAGTACGTGGATCAACTTACCTTTTGGGGTGACTCGTAACTTTTCTTCGTTTATATATTATCTGAATCACTTCCTCACTTGTATCTTATATCAATAATGTTTATGGTGTTTCTTCTTGTTAATGAAGACAACAGATAAGTAAATTTAAGCGTAATAATGACCATACGAGACACCGATTGACAGTAAACATTCGATTGTTGTTGACGTGTGAGCTATTAAATGGCTGCCGGTGTTCCTTTAGTATAACACAAACTTATAAACTGTACCATTTACACTTTATTTTAATACTTTCTTTAACATATATAATAAAAATATAAATAATTTAAATGTTTAAATATAAGTTTAACATAATTATTCTGTTGATTTTAAATATTAATGGAATAATATAATTACTAAAAGAAATCGCGTTAAAAAACATGTCTAAGCGTTGTCATTTAATTGGTGACGTCATCCAGGTGGGAGACATTATTTACGGTACTCTGATTGAGGTAAGATAAAGTGTTGTCATGATTAATACTTATTTAATTGAATATAACTTTCTGACCCTCTGACGTTGATAGATTAAATTTATCTTAGTGAATTATATACATGGCGTTATTTTTAGCATCTTGTGGGTTTGAGGAAATACCTTAAACTTCCATTAAACTTCCAATTCTTCTCACCTAATAATTCTCAAAGACTGTTAATGCTAAATACTGTATTGCCAAGTGTCTAGTGAATTTTAACCGTAACTGAACGAATACATTAATATATTTAGTTAAGTTTGTTATCTAAAACTCAATAATGTCTAGTTAGAATTAATATTATTTTGTTTTAATCTTTATATATAAACTTCCAATTTCTCTGACGTTAGTGGCAAGTCATCAGGTAAACGTGACTGACTTGGTATGCATTATAGAGTCATTAAAAAAACAGCAACAGAAACAGTGTAAACTCAGACATTATTATACAATGTAAACTCTGACAAAAACAAAACAAATAATGTAAACTGAGACATTATTATACAATGAAAACTCAGACAAAAACAAAACAAATAATGTAAACTCAGACATTATTATACAATGTAAACTCTGACAAAAACAAAACAAATAATGTAAACTCAGACATTATTATACAATGTAAACTCTGACAAAAACAAAACAAATAATGTAAACTCAGACATTATTATACAATGTAAACTCTGACAAAAACAAAACAAATAATGTAAACTCAGACATTATTATACAATGTAAACTCTGACAAAAACAAAACAAATAATGTAAACTCAGACATTATTATACAATGTAAACTCTGACAAAAACAAAACAAATAATGTAAACTCAGACATTATTATACAATGTAAACTCTGACAAAAACAAAACAAATAATGTAAACTCAGACATTATTATACAATGTAAACCAAACAAAAACAAAACAAATAATGTAAACTCAGACATTATTATACAATGTAAACTCTGACAAAAACAAAACAAATAATGTAAACCAGACAAAAACAACAATATAAACCAAACAAAAACAACAACTGCAATGTAAACCCAGACAAAATCACCAACAAAAACAAAATTAATTGAAATACAAACAACAGAAAAAACAATGTAAATTACAAAGTAAACTGAAACAAAAACAAAAAAACAATGTAAACCCAAACAAGAACAAAAACAAGTCAACACAGAAAATCGTAATTATTTGGTCCAGGTAAATAAAAACAACCAGAGTAATCACAACAGGTATTAATTATGTACAGGTAATATAAACCAAGTGGGTAATTTAGTGGTCAGGTAATTATTGCTTTGTAAATATATTATTGGGTCGTTACCACATATAATAAGGTGTTGTGTTGGTTGATTAAGAACCTGGAGTGTGTGACTACTGTTGACCCTCATTACACATACATACATACATACATACATACATACATACATACATACATACATACATACATACATACATACATACATACATACATACATAAAGTGAGGTAATTAACAGACAAATGGATATTGTTAACGTCACGACACAAAGTTCAGAGGTGTGTGTTAATGTATCCAAACAGGTAGATAGCGGCTGTGTTACCTGTATATCACAGGTAATGGCTCAGGTAAAAGCTTTATGTCTGACTGTCTGTCTCTTCGTAACATTCTCTCTCTTAGACCATAGGACGGAAGAGACAGGAGAAGCTTTGAGACAGAAGACAGAGATAATGTTAAGAGACTACTGAAGACCACACACACACACACACACACACACACACACAGACACACACACACACAGACAACACACACACACACACACACACACACACACACACACACACACACACACACACACACACACACACACACACACACACACACACACACACACACACACACACACACACACACAGACACACACACACACACACACACACACACACACACACACACACACACACACACAGACACACACACACACACACACACACACACAGACATAAACAGGCAACAGACAGACAGACTAAACCACCTTAGACCTCTCACCCATTCCACTCAATTCAGACAACAACAAAAACTCATCGACCAAATGGAAGAAATTGGGTCATGACATCACACACCCAATTCCACCACATACCCAATTCCACCACATACCGAATTCCACGACATACCCAATTATGCCTAATACCCAATTACACCACATACCCAATTCCACCACATACCCAATTCCACCACATACCCAATTCCACCACATACCCAATTCCACCACATACCCAATTCCACCACATACCCAATACACCACATACCCAATTCCACCACATACCCAATTCCACCATACCCAATTCCACCACATACCCAATTACACCACATACCCAATTCCACCACATACCCAATTATGCCTAATACCCAATTACATCTTCCCTAATAGTTACGTTGAGGGAAACACTGATAGAAAATGGTGTCAGGTGTCAATTATTTTTCTATTTTTCTGAAGGAGGAGAAAGAGATGAGAGAAGTGTGGAGTAAAGGGGAAGGAGTGAGGGAAGGAGTGAGGGAAGGAGTGAGGGAAGGAGTGAGGAAGGAGTGAGGGGTGAGGGAAGGAGGTAGGGTGAGGGAAGGAGGTAGGAGGAGGAGGAAGGGTGTGGGTGCTGTTTTTTTCTCTCTCTCTCTCTCTCTGAATTATCGTTTATCGCCTCTTCCTATCTCTCTGCCTCTTACCAGTACGCCTCATCAAACTTTGACCAATAGGGAAGTTTTTTTATTGTCTGGGAAATTTCGACCAATGGGAGAGGAGTTTTTATTTACACAGCAAACTTGGACCAATGGGAGGACGTGTGAGTGGCTGAGTGACAAATGCTATTAGGAAACATCGCCTCGTTGACCCTCGACTGAACCCAACAAGGCAGTGAGGACGAGCATTGACCCCTGACCTTCCCCCTGACCCCTTAACCTCCCCTTCCTTCCTCTCCTCCTCTCTCCTACCGCCCACTGCCCCTACTCCTTCCCTCCGTCCTTTCCCTCTCCCTCCCTTTCTTTTCCCCCTCCCTCCCCTTCCCTCTCCCCAGCCCTTCCACCTCCCCAGCCCTTTTCCTCTCCTTCTCTCTCCCTTCTCCCTCTTCCTTCCCTTTTCTCCCCCTGCCATCCGACCTTCATTTCACATGTCCTTTCATCTTCCTCTCTCACATCAACTCTCCCTCACTCTCCTCACTCTCCTCACTCTCCTCACTCTCCCTCACTCTCCCTGGCTGGCCCGCGGCACTCACAGTTTAAGACGAAGTGAGACAACAATTAGTTAAAAGGAAATGTAGGGAGAACCTGAGTGAGGACAGACAGACAGACAGACAGACCAGACAGACAGACAGACAGACAGACAGGCACAGATATACAGACGACAAAGAAATACAGAAATAAAGCAATTAGAAAATATTAAAGAAAGAGAAACAAACGAAAAAGAATTATCCCCATAAATCAACACTAACAAAAACATTCATTCTGTAGCAACAAACAAACAAACACACAGACAAGGACACACCCCTCTCCCATTACTCCTTTAAGGGCATAAAAATGAACATGTAATCTAGTTTGACTCATAAAAATGCAGAATAAATGAATAAGAAATGGTGAATAAAGATGATGGAGAGAGAGAGAGAGAGAGAGAGGGAAAACAGGGGGTGTATGAGAGGAATGTGTGTGGTCAGGCGTGAAGAACAGAGGAGTTAACCATCGACTTCTCTTGATTGAAAACGAAAGAACTACTTGTATATATAGGAGAGAGATAGATAGAAAGAAAATATCTAGGAATAAAAGGTAAAAACATATATAGAAAAATTAATAAACGAATAAACAGTTAAAAAAGAAAGAAAATACACACACACACACACACACACACACAATGATAAAACGAGAGAAGGATAAATAAATAAACAAATTGTCAGAAGAATTACGCTCAAGGGATAAAAGATGAGATAACTCTGATGACAAGAAAAACATAGGAACAAGGGTCAGACTCTCTCTCTTTTCTAAATTATTATTATATTATTATTATTATTATTATTATTATTATTATTATTATTATTATTATTATATTATTGTTATTATTATATTATTATTATTATTATTATTATGTATTATTATTATTATTATTATTATTATTATTATTTATTATTATTATTATTATTATTATTATTATTATTATTATTATTATTATTATTATTATTATTATTTTATTTTCTATTTATTATTATTATTTATGATTATTATGTAAGTTATTATTTATTATTATTATTATTATTATTATTATTATTATTATTATTATTATTATTATTATTATTATTTTTTTAATTTATTATTATTATTATTATTATTATTATTAACAGACGCTTATAAAACTCTACGGACTCCACCCACCATTTCACTTACTCCCTCCACACAATAACTGCGACTAATAACCAATAACTACAACTCATAAAATAAACTACGACCCATAAATAATAACTACGACCCATAGACAATAAACTACGATACATAGATAATAACTTGACGACCAAGCAAAACTACGACTCATAAACTATAAGTGTGTGCAGAACTTATTAAATGCATGTAGTGCTTTTAGTAAATAAACATTAGTGATTTATGTTATATTATATTTATTATATTTTTAGAGGCGTTAGCAGCGACTAATATTTTATTCTGAAAAGACGGAAAGTTAGAATTATTTGTAAAAAGTAAATCATTAATTTTGTGAGATGTAAAAGAATGTTGGCCGCCATCTTCGCTTCATGTGGACTGTCAAGCGGTGTTCGTCATGATAGCAATTTACTTTAAAATTACTTTATAATTACGTTCGGGGTTTTTTGGGTGTCTTCGTGTAGGGAGAAACCTCGACATTTTTTATCGAGTTACAAGTAGAGATAGATACTGGAAGCATATAGGCGGGATAATTAATATTATGACTCAGGTAAGACGGCAGGTGGAGATCGGAAGCAGGTCACCACTGTCAACACTCCTCACCGCTAACTGTGTAATTCCTTTGTTTACTAACTGTTTATCATAACTTGTTTTATTATTATAAGTGTTATTAGTAGTAGATACTTACTAGCAATGATGGCTATGTCTCCTCATAACACTGGAAATTGGCGATCTTACTTGTCACCATTTGTCGTGTCATCAATGAGGGTATATGTTATGACGTCGTATATTCTGCTAGCCAATCAGCTTAGGGATTATACTTCTGACGTTGTATTAGCTATACTATCAATCAGCTCAGAGGAATGTGTTATGACGTCTCAAGGTAGCCACATTATAGCATCTTTGTCTCGTCATCCAATCAGCATAGGAATATGTTATGATATAATATGTCGCACATCCAATCAGGTCAGGCAGTACATTGCGTATGTTAACATTCCTGCCAATCAAGACCAAGACACACTCTATGACGTCATATATTTCAACCACATTCTACACTGCGAGGGAATATAAAATCAAGTCATTTGTCAAGTCAGACAACACCCAATCAGCTCAAAAACATTTCGTCATTTATACGCCAGCCAACAGCAGGGATACATAATGACGTCATATCATATCAGCCAATCAGCTAAGGGAAGGATAAATACATGGCCTGTGTGGGTATAGCTGTAAAATTTTGACTCGTGTTGTTTGTGTGAATATTATACCAAGTAATTATTTCGGTAGTATGAGTGTGTGTTGTAGTATTAATTAATAAAGCTTTGAGTGATTAATGTTAACTTTGTCGAATATTTGATGATTTCTTTCTTTCTCTTTCTTTCTTCTCTCTTACTTCTACTCTCTCTCTCTCTCCTTTCTCACTGTCTCTACCTGACCCTCTCATCAATCTTCGTAATTCTTTATCATTGAACCTTGTGGCTGTGGTCTCTCATGTCTCTATTAGGTGGTTTGTGTAGGTGGTTTATATAGGTTTTTTTATAGGTGGTTTATAGGTGGTTATATAAGTTGTTTTATATGGGTGGTTATATGGGTGGTTTTATGGGTGGTTTATATGGGTGGTTTATATGGGTGATTTATATGGTGGTTTATATGGGTGGTTTATATGGGTGGTTTATATAGGTTGATTTATATGGGTGGTTTATATGGTGTGATTTATATGGGTGGTTTATATGGGTGGTTTATATAGGTGGTTTTATATAGGGTGGTTTATATAGGTGGTTTATGGGTGGTTTATATGGAGGTGGTTTATAGGTGGTTTATATAGGTTTTTTTATGGGTGGTTTATATGATTTGGTTTTATATAGGTGGTTTATATGGGTTTTTTATTAGGTGGTTTATGGTGGTTTATATGGGTGGTTTTATAGTTAGTTTATATAGGTGGTTTATATTAATGGTTTATATCAAATAGCACTAATATAAACAAATAAAATAAATGTAAATAAATCAATAAATAGGCAATAAACAATCAAGAAAAAAGAAAACAACAAAGCAAACACAAAAAAAAATACTGTAATCCAGAGCAAGGGAAGAAGAATTTTGAAATGTTAGAATGAAAAAAAGAAAAAAGAAGAAATTTGGACAATGCTTGAGCCCTATGTTCTCAATTAATTGAGTCTAACTCCTTACGTTTCTGAACTACTGTACCAGTTGTTAGTAGTGCAGGGTTAAGGAGGTGAGAGGAGATGAGAGAGAGGGGGTGGGGAGGATGAGGAGAATGAAAGGGGTGAGAGGTGGCAGAGGGAGAGAGGAGAGGAGAAGGAGGTGATAGATATGATAAAAAAGGAAAATGTAGAAAAAAGACAGACAGATAACGGACAGTGGGCGGGAGAGAGAGAGAGAGATGCTCAGTAATCCATCCTGGAATAATTAGTTTACTCCCAGCACTAATTACGTTTTTACACAAGTGTGGTAACAATTTCTTATTCTGTATTCCGGGTCGTGTGTGTGTGTGTATGTGTGTGCGTGTTTGTTGTGTGTGTGTGTGTGTGTGTGTGTGTGTGTGTGTGTGTATGTGTGTGTGTGTGTGTGTGTTCGTTTCCATTCAGCCTTGAAGGACTTGGGGGGATGGAGCACTTCAGTTGGCAAGGTAGACTACTTCCTATTGGCCGAGGGTGGCACAGGTGTTCCCGTATAAATGAACTGAGCCTCAGTGGTTCCGGGTAGGTAGACTTATCGTTTTTAAATCGTTTAGTTGGTCATTTTACTCTTTCGTGATTGGCTGATCTTTCTTGTCAGTGTGAGGGAGGTTGTTAATTTTGGATGTGGCAATGTATTGGTCAATTTGTTTTTTTTATTTGAAATTTGGGAGGAGGAGGAGGAGAAGGAGGAGAAAGGAGAAGAGGGGGGAGGAGAAATAGGTTTGAGGCTGAAGCTAGGAGTTGGCGATAAGGAGAGAGAGAGAGATGGTATGACATCTCTTGGTATGACCTGCTTCCCTCTATAACAGGTGTGGTGTTGCATTGGTGGTTGTATTGGTTGTGTGATGATGTGTTGTTGGCAGTGGTGGTGGTGGTAGTGGTGTTGTTGCTTTATTGAGTGTTATGGTAGTTGTGTTAGTAGTGTGTTGTGATATGATGGTAGTGGTGGTGGAGGGTAGTGGTGGTATTGACCTAAATCAGTTAGTATGCCGCTGTGTAGGTGTATAGGTAATAACAACATGTGAATTATTGGTGACCTAGATGGTTTATGATAATGGCCTGGCCCTTCTCTGTCGTGGGGTTTATTTGTCTTTGTTGTTTGTTTTCTATGTGAGATGTTGGTTTTAGGTGTTGGGAGGGGGTGCTGGGGAGGGCAGGGAGAGGGAGTGTTGGAGGACAGAACCTCTCTCAGTATCTTTGCCAAGACTAAATATTTGGGTTATCTCAGGGCTTCTGGTTTAACCTTTCAGTTCTTGAAAGTCCTTGGCATTCTTGGGTGTCTGGTAATGGTGATTGTGGGGCAGTGTGTGTGTGGGGGGGTCCGTCTGTGGTGTGTGTGTGTGTGTTGTATGGGTGAGGGTCCGTCTGGTGTGTGTGTGTGTGTGTGTGTGGTGGGGTCGTCTGGTGTGTGTGTGTGGGAGGGGTCCGTGGTGTGTGTGTGTGTGTGTGGGTGGGGTCCGTCTGGGTGTGTGTGTGTGTTGGTGTGGGGTCGGTCTGGGTGTGTGTGTGTGTGTGTGTTAGGTGGGTCCTGGTGTGTGTGTGGGGGATCCGTCTGGTGTGTGTGTTTGTGTGTGTGTAAAGATAAATTTGATAAATTAGAAAGCTTAAAGAAGAACTGATAAATGACTCAAGGAAGAGTCAGAACACGAAGAAAATCCCGTATGTATAAGAATAATAAACTTTAAAATAAGCCTATAAAAATAAATAAATAAATCCCGACGCATTCAAACATTACCTTACCCAACAATGACGTCACTACAGACCATTCCACCTCATTTGAAATCATTATACCCCTCATCACACCCTTCTGTAAGTACACTATTCCAAAGACATTATAGTCAAGTCGGTAGTAATTGGTTGTATTTTGTTGTTAGTGTTTAGGGTGTTGTATATATAACAATAAAAGACTCTTTGAAGTTTAGATTTTTTTTTAGGAATGGAATTTTGCTGCAACAGGGGGTGAGGGGGTTGTGAGTGGGGGAGGAGTTATGAGGGGTTGTGTGGGGGAGGGTTATAGGGGTTGGTGGGGGGAGGAGTTATGGGGGTTGTGGGTGGAGGTTGTGAGTGGAGAGGGGAGGTTATGAGGGGTTGTGGGTGGGGGGTTGTGAGGGGGGTTGTGTGGGGGGGGATTTTGGGGGGTGGGTGATGGTATGAATGTATATCTTGTTGATTTTGTTTGCTGTTTGGTGGTACTTGTAATAATTTGGAATTAGTATAGTTATGATAATAATGTTAGCAATGATTATGATGTGGTATGTTAATAATAATAGTAATAATAGATCATTATTATATCTCTCTCTCCTCCATCCCTCAATCCATCCTCCTTTCATCCCATCCCTCCTCCTATGTCCATCCATCCATCCATCCATCCAGTATAAGAACTTAATTCACACGTTGTTCTCACTGTAAAACCAGACTTTCACTTAACTTGGGAATATGATGTTTGGCTTTACCTCCGGCTGCTCGGATCATTTCCCTCCTTCCTCTTTTTTTTTTTTTTTTTTTTTTTTTTTCCTCTCTCCTCTCCCTCTTCCTCTTCCTCCTCCTCCCTTCTCTCTCCTCTTCCTCTTCTCCCTCTCCCCTCTCCCTCCTCCTTCTCCCCTCTCCTCCTCCCTCCTTTTCCCTTCCTCTCCCTCCCTCCCTTCTCCCTCCTCCTTCCTCCCCTCAACGTAGCTGTCACACACCACATCGAATCTGTGTGTAACTGTGAAATTGTGTAATTAATGAAAATACCTTCTTCTTAACACACACACACACAATGGGTGACGACTCAGTAAACTTTTATATTTCGTAAGATTTGCGTGTTCCAGTTTCTTGCCTGACTCAATGTTGTGTGTGTGTGTGTGTGTGTGTGTGTGTGTGTGTGTGTGTGTGTGTGTGTGTGTGTGTGTGTGGAGTGTATGTACATGTGTTTGTCCATATGTTTGGAGTGGTTGTATCTCTAATCTAACTACTAAGATCAATAAAATAGATAGATAGATGGTGAGAGAGAGAGAGAGAGAGAAGTGTGTATGTCTCTGTTTTATTTTAATGATTTAAATACTTGTAGTCCTCTCCTTTATCTAATATACTGTCATCCTTATCGTTATTGGAGTCTTTCCTTTGGCTCTGTTATCGTCCTGGGGTTGTTATTATTTGTTGTTGTGGTTTTGTTGTTGATTATGTTGTTGTTGTTGTTGTTGCTGTTGATGGGTGTTGTTGTTGCTGTTGATGAAGTTGTGGTTGTTGTTGTTGTTGTTGTTGTTGTTGTTGTTGTTGTTGTTGTTGTTGTTGTTTTGTTGTTATTAGCTGTTGTTGTTGTTATTAATGTAAAATGTTGATGTTTTTGTTATTATTATTATTATTATTATTATTATTATTATTATTATTATTATTATATTATTATTATTTTATTATTATTATTATTATTATTTATTATTATTATTATTGTGTTGTTGTTGTTGTTATTGTGTTGTTATTATTATTTATTGTTGATTGTTGTTAATTGTTGTTTGTTGATTGTTGTTATTATTGTTGTTTGTTATTGTTGATTGTTGTTGTTATTGTTATTGTTGTTTTATTATTGTTGTTATTGTTGTTGTTATTGTTGTTGTTATTGTTATTATTGTTGATTGTTGATTGTTGATTGTTGTTGATTGTTGTTATTATTATTGTTAATGTGTTGTGTTGTTGTGTTTGTTATTGATTGTTATTGTTGTTGTTGTGTTGGTTAATTGTTGTTATTGTTGTTATTGTTATTGGTGTTGTTATTGTTATTGTTGTTGGTTGTTGTTGATTGTTGTTGTTGATTGTTGTTTGTTGTTGTTGACGTTGGTGTATGTATGTATTATTATTGATTATTATTATTATTATTGTGTTATTGTTATTATTATTATTATTATTATTATTATTATTATTATTGTGTCTGTTTAATAACAAAATCTATGGTGATTAACAGCAGCTGGGAGATGCAGCAGCTGGGAACACAGCAGCTGGGGGAGACACAGCAGCTGGGAAACTAGCAGCTGGGGGAGACAGCAGCTGGGGAACAGCAGCTGGGGGAACACAGCAGCTGGGGAACAGGCAGCTGGGGGAACACAGCAGCTGGGGGAACAACAGAATGGGGAATACAGCAGCTGGGGAGACACAGCAGCTGGAATACAGCAGCTGGGGGATTACAGCAGCTGGGAGAACAGCATATTGGGGAGACTTAGCAGCTGGGGAGATACAGCAGTGGAGACACAGCAGCTGGGGGAACATTGCGGCTGGGGAACACAGCAGCTGGGGAGACAGCAGCTGGGGGAGACATGGCAGCTGGGGGAGATACAGCAGCTGGGGGGACAGCAGCTGGGGGAGACACAGCAGCTGGGGAGATACAGCAGCTGGGGGAGACACAGCAGCTGGGGAACCAGCAGCTGGGGAGACACAGCAGCTGGGGGGGAGAGAGCACAGCAGCTGGGGGGGGGACACAGCGCTGCTGGGGGACACAGCAGCTGGGACACAGCAGCTGGGGAGACACAGCAGCTGGGGAGCTGTGGCAGGGGGACGCTGGGGAGATCGCTGGGGAGCACAGCAGCTGGGGAGATACAGCTGGGAGACACTGGCAGCTGGGGAGACACAGCAGCTGGAAACCCAGGCAGCTGGGAGGAGGCACATGCAGCGGAGGGGGAGGGCACAGCAGGGAGGGAGGAGGCACAGCAGGGGGGGGGCATGGCAGGGGAGGGAGGGAGGGGGAGGGAGGGGCAGAGGCAGGGGGAGGCACAGCAGCGGGGGGACTGTGGGGGGGGCAGTGGGGGGGGCACAGGACTCACAGCATCTGGTTCCATGGTAATTTTGAGTGTCCTCTGTCTGAATACCAAGGTAGTGACTCATCATGTAACACCTATTAGCTTCACCTGATGTGTGTGTGTGTGTGTGTGTGTGTGTGTGTGTGTGTGTGTGTGTGTGTGTGTGTGTGTGTGTGTGTGTGTGTGTGTG
>NW_024751660.1:4492814-4505314 GCF_018991925.1 Homarus americanus | reverse complement strand
ACTTTCAAAATTTTCTTCTCTTCCCTTGTTTGGATTCAGTGTTTTTTTTTTTTGTGTTTGTTTTGTTGTATTTTGTTTTTCTTGATTGTTTATTTTGTTTTATTTATTGATTTATTTATTTACTTATTTTATTTGTTTATATTAGTGTTATTTTTTCGATATAAACCATTAATATAAACCACCTATATAAACCACCTATATAAACCACCTACATAAAAAACCTATATAAACCAACTATATAAACCACCTACATAAAAACCTATATAAACCACCTATATAAACCACCTATATAAACCACCTATATAAACCACCTATATAAACCACCTATATAAACCACCTATATAAACCACCTATATAAACCACCTATATAAACCACCTATATAAACCACCTATATAAACCACCTATATAAACCACCTATATAAACCACCTATATAAACCACCTATATAAACCACCTATATAAACCACCTATATAAACCACCTATATAAACCACCTATATAAACCACCTATATAAACCACCTATATTAGGAGAGAATGAGGAGACCACAGCTGTCAGGTTCTCAAGGAGTGTTAGGCATTAGCGTGATTGATGAGAGGGCCAGGTGAAGAGGGAGAGATAGTGAGAGAAGTGAGAGAGAGAGAGATAGGTGAGGTAAGAGAAAAAGAAAGAAAGAAAGAAAGAAAGAAATCATCAAATATTCGACAAAGTTAACATTAATCACTCAAAGCTTTATTAATTAATACTACACACACACCTGTTACCTGAAATAATTACCTGGTATAATATTCACACAAACAACACGAGTCAAAATTACCAAGTTAATACCCACACAGGCCATGTATTTATCCCTTCCCCTTAGCTGATTGGCTGATATGATATGACGTCATTATGTATCCCCTGAAGCTGTTGGCTGGCGTGATAAATGACGTAGAAATGTTTTCACTGAGCTGATTGGGTGTTGTCTGACTTGACAAATGACTTGATTATATATTCCCCTGCGGTGAATGGTTGGTGAAATATATGACGTCATAGAGTGTGTCTTGGTCTTGATTGGCAGGAATGTTAAATGACGCCATAATGTACTGCCTGACCTGATTGGATGGTGCGACATATTATATCATAATATATTCCCCTATGCTGATTGGATGACAAGACAGAAGATGCTATAATGCATACCTTGAGACGTCATAACACATTCCTCTGAGCTGATTGGATAGCATAACATACAACGTCATAGTATAATCCCTAAGCTGATTGGCTAGCAGAACATACGACGTCATAACATATACCCCTGGCTGACGACACGACAAATGGTGACAAGTAAGATCGTCAACTTTCCAGTGTTATGGAGGGAGACACAGTCATCATTAAGTAGTAAGAATATCTACTACTAATAACACTTATAATAATAAAACAAGTTATGATAAACAGTAGTTAGTAAACAAAGGGTAATTAAGGTGCTCACAGTTAGCGGTGCAGGAGTGTTGACAGTGGTGACGTCACACTTCCGATCTCCACCTGTCGCCTTACCTGAGTCATAATATTAATTATCTCGTCTATATAAGCTTCAGTATCTATCTCTCACCTGTAACTCGTAACAAAAATGTCGAGGAAGTTTCTCCCTACACGTGAAGACACCCAAAAACTCCCGAACGTAATTATAACAAGTAATTTTAAAGGAAATTGCTATCATGACGAACACCGCTTGACAGTCCACATGAAGCGAAGATGGCGGCCAACATTCTTTTAGCATCTCACAAAATTAATGATTTTATCTTTTACAAATAATTTTAACTTTCCGTCTTTTCAGAATAAAATATTAGTCGCTGCTAACGCCCCTAAAAACATAATAAATATAACATAACATAAATCACTAATGTTTATTTACTAAAAGAACGACATGCATTTCCAATAAGTTCTGCACACACTTATAGTTTATGAGTCGTAGTTTATTGTTTATGGGTCGTAGTTATTATTTGTGTCGTAGTTATTGTTTATGGGTCGTAGTTATTATTTATGTGTCGCAGTTTATTGTTTTTGAGTTGTAGTTATTGGTTATTAGTCGCAGTTATTGTGTATTTACGATGTGTGGGAGGGAGTAAGTGAAATGTGGTGGGCGGAGTCCGTAGAGTTTTATAAGCATCTGGTTAATAATAATAATAATAATAATAATAATAATAATAATAATAATAATAATAATAATAATAATAATAATGATAATAATAATAATAATAATAATAATAAGAATAATAATAATAATAATCATAATAATAATCATAATAATAATCATAATAATAATAATAATAATAATAGTAATAAAAATAATAATAATAATAATAATAATAATAATAATAATAATAATAATAATAATAATAATAATAATAATAATAATAATAATAATAATAATAATAATAATAATAATAATAATAATAATAATAATAATAATAATAATAATAATAATAATAATAATAATAATAATAATAATAATAATAATAATAATAATAATAATAATAATAATAATAATAATAATAATTTAGAAAGGGGAGAGAGAGAGAGAGTCTGACCCTTGTTCCTATGTTTTTTCTTGTCATCAGAGTTTTCTATTCCATCTTTTATCCCTTTGAGCGTAATTCCCTTTTCTGACAATTTGTTTATTTATTTATCCTTTCTCTCGTTTTATCGTTTTGTGTGTGTGTGTGTGTGTGTGTGTGTGTGTGTGTGTGTGTATATGTGTGTGTGTGTGTGTGTGTGTGTGTGTGTGTGTGTGTGTGTGTGGTATTTTCTTTCTTTCTTTTACTTTGTTTATTCGTTTTATTAATTTTTCTATATATGTTTTTACCTTTTATTCCTAGATATTTTTTCTTTCTATCTATCTCTCTCTCTCTTCTCTCTCTCTCTCTCTCTCTTCTCTCTCTCTCTCTCTCTCTCTCTCTCTCTCTCTCTCTCTCTCTCTCTCTCCTCTCTCTCTCTCTCTCTCTCTCTCTCTCTCTCTCTCTCTCCTATATATACACAGTAGTTCTTCGTTTTCAATCAAGAGAAAATAAGTGGTTAACTCCTCTGTTCTTCACGCCTGACCACACACACATTCCTCTCCTTACACCCCTGTTTCTCTCCCTCTCTGTCTCGCTCTCTCTCTCTCTCTCTCTCTCTCTCTCTCTCTCTCTCTCTCTCCTCTCTCTCTCTCTCTCTCTCTCCCTCTCTCTCTCTCTCTCTCTCTCTCTCTCTCTCCCTCTCTCTCTCTCTCTCTCCTTACCACATCTTTATTCACCATTTCTTATTCATTTATTCGTGTGACTTTTTATGAGTCAAACTAGATTACATGTTCATTTTTTATGCCCCTTAAAGGAGTAATGGGGAGAGGGGGTGTGTCCTTGTCTCTGTTGTTGTTTGTGTGTTTGTTTGTTTGTTGCTACAGAATGAATGTTTTTGTTAGTGTTGATTTATGGGGATAATTCTTTTTCGTTTGTTTCTCTTTCTTTAATATTTTCTAATTGCTTTATTTCTGTATTTCTTTGTCGTCTGTATATCTGTGTCTGTCTGTCTTTCTGTCTGTCTGTCTGGTCTGTCTGTCTGTCTGCCTGTCACTCAGGTTCTCCCTACATTTCCTTTTAACTAATTGTTGTCTCACTTCCGTCTTAAACTGTGAGTGCCGCGGGCCAGCCAGGGAGAGTGAGGGAGAGTGAGGGAGAGTGAGGGAGAGTTGATGTGAGAGAGGAAGATGAAAGGACATGTGAAATGAAGGTCGGAGGGGGATGGCTGGCGGAGGAAAGGGGAAGGAAGAGGGAGAAGGGAGGGAGAAGGGAGAGGAAAAAGAGGCTGGGGAGAGTGGAAGGGGGAGGGGAGGGGTAGAAAAGAAGGGAGGGGAGAGGGAAAGGATGGGAAGGAGTAGGGGCAGTGGAAGCGGTAGGAGAGAGGAGGGAAGAGGAAGGGAAGGGGGGAGGTTAAGGGGTCAGGGGGAAGGTCAGGGGTCAATGCTCGTCCCTCACTGCCTTGTTGGGTTCAGTCGAGGGTCAACGAGGCGATGTTTCCTAATAGCATTTGTCACTCAGCCACTCACACGTCCTCCCATTGGCCCAAGTTTGCTGTGTAAATAAAAAACTCCTCTCCCATTGGTCGAAATTTCCTGTGACAATAAAAAAAACTTCCCTCCCATTGGTCAAAAGTTTGATGAGGCGTACTGGTAAGAGGCGAGAGATAGGAAGAGAGCGATAAACGATAATTCAGAGAGAGAGAGAGAGAGAGAGAGAGAGAGAGAGAGAGAGAGAGAGAGAGAGTGAAAAAAACAGCACCCCACACCCTTCCTCCCTCACTCCTACCTCCTTCCCTCACCCCTACCTCCTTCCCTCACCCCTCACTCCTTCCCTCACTCCTTCCCTCACACCTTCCCTCACTCCTTCCCTCACTCCTTCCCCCTTTACTCCACACTTCTCTCATCTCTTTCTCCTCCTTCAGAAAAATAGAAAAATAATTGACACCTGACACCATTTTCTATCAGTGTTTCCCTCAACGTAACTATTAGGGAAGAATGTAATTGGGTATTAGGCATAATTGGGTATGTGGTGGAATTGGGTATGTGGTGTAATTGGGTATGTGGTGGAATTGGGTATGTGGTGGAATTGGGTATGTGGTGGAATTGGGTATGTGGTGTAATTGGGTATTAGGCATAATTGGGTATGTGGTGGAATTGGGTATGTGGTGGAATTGGGTATGTGGTGGAATTGGGTATGTGATGAAATTGGGTATGTGGTGGAATTGGGTATGTGGTGGAATTGGGTATGTGATGTCATGACCCAATTTCTTCTATTTGGTCGATGAGTTTTTGTTGTTGTCTGAATTGAGTGGAATGGGTGAGAGGTCTAAGGTGGTTTAGTCTGTCTGTCTGTTGCCTGTTTATGTCTGTGTGTGTGTGTGTGTGTGTGTGTGTGTGTCTGTGTGTGTGTGTGTGTGTGTGTGTGTGTGTGTGTGTGTGTGTGTGTGTGTGTGTGTGTGTGTGTGTGTGTGTGTGTGTGTGTGTGTGTGTGTGTGTGTGTGTCTGTGTGTGTGTGTGTGTGTGTGTGTGTGTGTGTGTGTGTGTGTGTGTGTGTGTGTGTGTGTGTGTGTGTGTGTGTGTGTGTATTATGTGTGTGTGTGTGTAGTCTTCAGTAGTCTCTTAACATTATCTCTGTCTTCTGTCTCAAAGCTTCTCCTGTCTCTTCCGTCTTATGGTCTAAGAGAGAGAGAGAATGTTATGACGAGAGACAGACAGACAGTCAGACATAAAGCTTTTACCTGAGCCATTACTCGTGATAATACAGGTAACAAGCGCTATCTACCTGTTTCTGGATACATTTTACACACACACACACATACACACACACATTGACACACACACACACACACACACACACACACACACACACACAACACACAAACACACCTCTGAACTTTGTGTCGTGACGTTAACAATATCCATTTGTCTGTTAATTACCTCACTTTATGTATGTATGTATGTATGTATGTATGTATGTATGTATGTATGTATGTATGTATGTATGTATGTATGTATGTATGTATGTATGTGTAATGAGGGTCAACAGTAGTCACACACTCCAGGTTCTTAATCAACCAACACAACACCTTATTATATGTGGTAACGACCCAATAATATATTTACAAAGCAATAATTACCTGACCACTAAATTACCCACTTGGTTTATATTACCTGTACATAATTAATACCTGTTGTGATTACTCTGGTTGTTTTTATTTACCTGGACCAAATAATTACGATTTTCTGTGTTGACTTGTTTTTGTTCTTGTTTGGGTTTACATTGTTTTTTTGTTTTTGTTTCAGTTTACTTTGTAATTTACATTGTTTTTTCTGTTGTTTGTATTTCAATTAATTTTGTTTTTGTTGGTGATTTTGTCTGGGTTTACATTATTTTGTTTTTGATTACCTGACTACCAATTACCTAATTTGGTTTATATTACCTGTACATAATTAATACCCATAGGATTATTTGGTTGTTTTTATTTACCCGACCAAATAATTACGACTTCTGTGTTGACTGTTTTTGTTCTTGGTTTGGCTTTACTGTTTTTTTTGTTTTCGTTTCAGTTTACTTTTGGGTAATTTGCGCATTGTTTTTCTGTTGTTTGCATTTCAACTAATTTTGTTTCTTTTGTTGGCGATTTTGTCTGAGCTTACATTACTTTGTTTTGTTTTTGCTGAGTTTGTACTTGTATAATAATGTCTGGAGTTTTACATTATTTGTTTGCCTTTTGTCAGAGTTTACAATTTGTATAACAATGTCTGAGTTTACATTATTTGTTTTGTTTTTGCTTGTGAGTTTTCATTGTATAATAAATGTCTGAGTTTACATTATTTGGTTTTGTTTTGTCAGAGTTTACACTTGCATAATAAATGTCTGAGCTTACATTATTTCATTTTGTTTTTGTTTGGTTTACATTGCATAACAACGTCTGGAGTTTACATTATTTGTTTTGTTTTTGTCAGAGCTTACATTGTATAATAATGTCTGAATTTACATTATTTGTTTTGTTTTTGTCAGAGTTTATATTGTAGTATAACAATGTCTTGAGCTTACATTATTTGCTTTGTTTTTGTTTGGTTTTACATTGTATAATAAATGTCTGAGTTTATATCATTTGTTTTTTTTTGTCAGAGTTACATTGTATACAATGTCTGAGCTTCATTATTTGTTTTGTTTTTTGTTTGTTTACATTGTATAATAAATGTCTGAGTTTACATTATTTGTTTTGTTTTTGTTTGGTTTACATTGCATAACAATGTCTGAGTTACACATTATTTGTTTTGTTTTTATTGGGATTATATCAGGCGGTCAATGTCTGTTTTCTCATACATATTTGTTTTGTTTTTTGCTGAGTCATATTGCATATTAATGTCTGAGCAATATTATTTGTTTTGTTTTTGCCAGAGCTATATTGTATAACAATGTGTCTCGAGTTTACATTATTTGTTTTGTTTTGTCAGAGTTTACATTGTACAATAAATGTCTGAGTTAACATTATTTGTTTTGTTTTTTGTCAGAGTTTTCATATATTGTATAACAATGTCTTGAGTTTACATTATTTGTTTTGTTTTGCTCGTTTACAAATGTATAATAAATGTCTGAGTTTACATTATTTGTTTTGTTTTTACAGAGTTTACATTGGGTATAACAATGTCTGGAGTTAACATTATTTGTTTTGTTTCTTGGCTTTCGAGTTTACACTGTATAACAATGTCTGAGCTATACTTCTCATTTGTCTTTAGTTCTTTGGTCAGAGCTTCATACTTTGCTAACAACGTCCGAGTTTACATTATTTGTTTTGTTTTTGTCAGAGTTAATGGTATAATAAATGCGTCTGAGCTTACATTATTTGTTTTGTTTTGTCGAGTTTACATTGTATAATAATGTCTGAGCTTACATTATTTGTTTTGTTTTTGTCAGAGTTTACATTTGTATAACAATGTCTTGGAGCTTACATTATTTGTTCTTGTTTTTGCTGTGAGTTTATACTGTATAATAAATGTCTGAGTTTCATATTATTTGTTTGCTTTTGTTCGAGTTTACATTGTATAATAATGTCTGAGTTTTTTGGCATATTTTTGTTTTGCTTTTGGTTCGAGTTTACATTGTATAATAAATGTCTGAGTTTACATTATTTGTTTTGTTTTTGTCAGAGTTTACATTGCATAACAATGTCTGAGTTTACATTAGCTCTGTTTTGTTTTTTAATGAGTTTACATTGTATAATAAATGTCTGAGTTTACATTATTTGTTTTATTTTTGTCTGAGTTTATATTGTATAACAATGTTCGAGTTTTACATTATTTGTTTTGTTTTTGTCTCGAGTTTACTGTATAATAAATGTCTGAGTTTGCTAATATTTGTTTTGTTTTGGCCAGAGTTTACATTGTATAACAATGTCTGAGCTTTCATATTATTTGTTTTGTTTTTTGGTCAAAGTTTATACCGGTATAACAATGTCTGAGTTTACATTATTTGTTTTGTTTTTTGTCAGAGTTTACATCGTATAACAACGTCTGAGCTATATTATTTGTTTTGTTTTTTCTTTGGTTTTACATTGTATAATAATGTCTGGAGTTTACATTATTTGTTTTGTTTTAAGCCAAAGTTTATATTGTATAATAATGTCTGAGTTTACATTATTTGTTTTGTTTTGTCAGAGTTTTTACTGTGTTAACAATGTCTGAGTTTACATTAGTTTGTTTTGTTTTGTCAGAGTTTACATTGTATAATAAATGTCTTTCGAGTTTATAATATTTGTTTTGTTTTTTGTCAGAGTTTATAATTGTATAATAAATGTCTGGAGTTTTTTGAGCATTTGCTTTGTTTTGTTTTGTCTGGGAGTTTATATTGTATAATAAATGCTCGAGTTTACATTATTTGTTTTGTTTTTGTCTGAGTTTACATTGTATAACAATGTCTGAGTTTATATTATTTGTTTGGTTTTGCCTGAGTTATATTGTATAATAAATGTCTGAGCTTACATTATTTGTTTTGTTTTCTTTTGTCAGAGTTTACATTGTATAATAATGTCTGAGTTTACATTATTTGTTTTGGTTTTGTCTGAGCTATACTTTCAGCAATAAATGTCTGAGCTATATTATCGCAGGTTTTGTTTTTGTCAGAGTTTACATTGTATAACAATGTCTGAGTTTACATTATTTGTTTTTGTTTTGTTCGAGTTTATATTGTATAATAAATGTCTGAGTTTAATATTATTTGTTTTGTTTTGTCTGAGTTTATACTTGTATAATAAATGTCTGAGTTTACATTATTTGTTTGTTTTTGTCTGAGTTTACATTGTATACAATGTCTGAGTTTACATTATTTGTTTTGTTTTTGTGAGTTATATCAGTATAATAAATGTCTGAGTTTCATATATTATTTGTTTTGTTTTTGGTTCGAGTTTACATTGTATACAATGTCTGAGCTTACATTATTTGTTTTGTTTTGCCAGAGTTTATATTACAATAATGTCTGTTTACATTTTTATTTGTTTTGTTTTTGCTTGGGGAGTTTCATATTGTATAATAAATGTCTGAGTTTACATTATTTGTTTGAGCTTTATTGAGTTTACATTGTAATAATGTCTGAGTTTTCATATTATTTGTTTTGTTTTTTGTCTGAGTTTTTACATTGTATAATAATGTGTCTTGAGTTTACATTATTTGTTTTATTTTGTCTGAGTTTACATTGTATAACAATGTCTGAGCTTACATTATTTGTTTTGTTTTTGTCAGAGTTTACATTGTGGCTAACAATGTCTGAGTTTACACTATTTGTTTTGTTTTGCCAGAGTTTGCATTGTATAACAATGTCTGAGCTTACATTAGTTTGTTTTGTTTTGCTGTGAGTTTATACTGTATAATAATGTCTGGAGTTTTTACATTATTTGTTTTGTTTTTGTCAGTGAGTTTGCATTGTATAATAAATGTGTCTGAGCTTACATTATTTGTTTTGTTTTTGTCAGAGTTTAGGCACGTATGTCAATGTCTGAGTTTACATTATTTGTTTTGTTTTTTGCCGAGTTTATATTATAACAATGTCTGTTTTTACATTTATTTGTTTTGTTTTTTTGTCAGAGTTTATATTGTATAATAATGTCTGAGTTTATATTATTTGTTTTGTTTTTGTTCGAGTTTCATACTGTATACAGTATAACAATGTCTGGAGTTTACATTATTTGTTTTATTTTTGCTGAGTTTATACTTGTATAATAATGTCTGAGTTTATATTATTTGTTTTGTTTTTTGCTGAGTTTGGCGCATTGGTAAGGGTCATCGTCTGGAGTTTCATATTATTTGTTTGAGCTTGTCAGAGTTTTACAATTGTATAAGCCAATGTTCGAGTTTATATTATTTGTTTTATTTTTGCTTGAGTTTACATTGTGGCTAACAATGTCTGAGTTTACATTATTTGTTTTGTTTTTGCTTGTTTTATATTGTATAATAATGTCTGAGTTTACATTTGTTTTGTTTTTTTGTCAGAGTTTACATTAGGCTAACACACAATGTCTGAGTTTTACATTATTTGTTTTGTTTTTGATAGAGTTTACATTGTATAATAATGTTCAGACTGTTTTTGTGTTGCTTTTTTTTTTAATGACTTATAATACATACCAAGTCAGTTACGTTTACCTGATGACTTGCCACTAACGTCAGAGAAATTGGAAGTTTATATATAAAGATTAAAACAAAATAATATTAATTCTAACTAGACATTATTGAGTTTTAGATAACAAACTTAACTAAATATATTAATGTATTCGTTCAGTTACGGTTAAAATTCACTAGACACTTGGCAATACAGTATTTAGCATTAACAGTCTTTGAGAATTATTAGGTGAGAAGAATTGGAAGTTTAATGGAAGTTTAAGGTATTTCCTCAAACCCACAAGATGCTAAAAATAACGCCATGTATATAATTCACTAAGATAAATTTAATCTATCAACGTCAGAGGGTCAGAAAGTTATATTCAATTAAATAAGTATTAATCATGACAACACTTTATCTTACCTCAATCAGAGTACCGTAAATAATGTCTCCCACCTGGATGACGTCACCAATTAAATGACAACGCTTAGACATGTTTTTTAACGCGATTTCTTTTAGTAATTATATTATTCCATTAATATTTAAAATCAACAGAATAATTATGTTAAACTTATATTTAAACATTTAAATTATTTATATTTTTATTATATATGTTAAAGAAAGTATTAAAATAAAGTGTAAATGGTACAGTTTATAAGTTTGTGTTATACTAAAGGAACACCGGCAGCCATTTAATAGCTCACACGTCAACAACAATCGAATGTTTACTGTCAATCGGTGTCTCGTATGGTCATTATTACGCTTAAATTTACTTATCTGTTGTCTTCATTAACAAGAAGAAACACCATAAACATTATTGATATAAGATACAAGTGAGGAAGTGATTCAGATAATATATAAACGAAGAAAAGTTACGAGTCACCCCAAAAGGTAAGTTGATCCACGTACTTTACCTCACAGTTTAACCCTTATCCTCATTATCTCTCTAACTTGTTCTACTAAGTGTATGTCAGATTTATACGATTATATTTAAAGTGAGTTTAGTATTATAAATATAAATCTTTAACTATAAGACACGTAACTTATTCGTGTTTTCGGTGTTTAGTAATCGATGGTGGTGGTGTTTTCGGAGTATAGTAATATATTTTCCCTTTACTTTGATCAACTAATATTGTGGGTAATTGTACTTAATCCTAATTATTACTAACCGTAGCTTAATTATAACCCTGGTATTATAGGTACACGTCTCATATTCTGTTCATAAATGTTTCGATTAAATTACAAACACTAATTTTGGCTTTTCTTATTATTATTATTATTATTATTATTATTATTATTATTATTATTATTATTATTATTATTATTATCATTATCATTATCATTATTATTATTATTATTATTATTATTATTATTATTATTATTATTATTATTATCATTATCATTATTATTGTTATTGTTGTTGTTGTTGTTGTTGTTGTTGTTGTTGTTGTTGTTGTTGTATACCAAACCTGCAATACACGTTTAAAGACCGTATATATTTATTGAAGATCAGTAATGCATTATGTCATCATCAACAAGTTAATTCCAAAAAATGTTCCCCCCTAGTTTACGGCCATGAAGGGATAACGAGTTGTTTGTCACGCCAGCCAATGAGCTTTAGAGAATACATTATGACGTCATAGATCCCTTACCATTATTACGTCATTTTTCTTCACCAGCAACACGGTTCAGGGAAACATATTGACGTTTCACACCAACCAACCAATCAGCGCAAGGGATTAATTTTATCACTCTGTTAATCAACCCAGAGGAGTAAAATATGACGCCATTTGTTACACCAGCCAATCAGCTCCGGAAATAGATCATGACGTCACCTGTCACGTACACCAATCAGCTCCGGGAATTCTTTGACATCATTTGCCATTCCAACCAATCACCCCAGGGGATATAGTATTACGTCATTTATCACCCAGGTAAATATATACACCACGAACAGCAATTTTGACGAGGATCTGTGGTAGTATGAGCCGGTGTCGAGGATGGCAGAAGCCTCTCACCAAATTTGCAGATAAGGTCGTGGTGATGGTCAGTGAGAGTCGAAAGGGTCAGTGTGTTGAGCGCTTCTTGATATGTGGAGTAGGAAGGGGAGAGAATAATTTTGCATGCCCTCTTTTGCACTTTTTCTAGGTGTTTACGTTGTGTGGCATTTAGGGAGGAAGACCAGGTGGGGGAGGCATAGGTGAGCTTGGGAAGTATGAATGTTGTGTATACACTGAGGAGCTCGTGTGCAGGAACTCCGAGGACTTGAGTCGGCGGAGCAGGTGGAGACGGAAACTGGAGGATTTTGACAACTTTCACCGACGTAGTGTTTTTCAAATTAGCTTGCTGTTCATGGTGACGCCGAGAAGCTT
>NW_024751660.1:4452814-4487814 GCF_018991925.1 Homarus americanus | reverse complement strand
GTGAGAAGAAGACGGACGTGTATAAATACGTTCACACACACACACACACACACACACACACACACCTAACATAGAGTCAGCAGGCTCTCCCAGTGATGAGGCAGGATGTTAAATAATTGCCGGTCGTACTCCGGGATAATGGATAGCCAGTGCAGTTGGCAGGTCGTCCGGTCGTCATGGGTTATACATCTCGTTAACTCAGAGTGTGGTGTGGGTGTTGTATGATGTTTGACAACTTCACCACTCACCAATTCACATCTAAGTGGCCTCAAGACAGGGTTATAATTAATCAATGCTTTAGCACTGTGTGTAGTGGTAATCAGCTGACTCTCACCTGTCTTCATGCTAATCAGCTGAGTGACGGCACAGTTATATTTATCATATCCTGTAACCAATTCCCCAGGTGTGTGTGTGTGTGTGTGTGTGTGTGTGTGTGTGTGTGTGTGTGTGTGTGTGTATACTGATTAGTGTGTGGGTCATGTCAGGTCCTCACCGTCATAAATTAGTGTCAGGTGACCTCTACCTGGCAGTACCTGGTGGGTATTTGAGGGACAAATGGCTTAATTCCTCGGGTTCCGAGAAGCTGAAGGGATCACCAGATTAAACGTGGCGCTTGACTGATTGTACCTGTCGTGTGTGTGTGTGTGTGTGTGTGTGTGTGTGTGTGTGTGTGTGTGTGTGTGTGTGTGTGTGTGTGTGTGTGTGTGTAAATAGAATGAAAACAAACAGACTGGAGTAGAAAGGGTGAGAGAGAGAGACAAGTGGTGATAAAATAATGAGAACAACAAAAGAGAGTGAAAGAACAGGAGGAGATTAAAAAGAAATGAATAGCGAAATCCATCAAAAACACACACACACACACACACACACACACACACACACACACACACACACACACACACACACACACACACACACACACAGTCTCCCCAAGCTAATTAGCATATTCTCTTTTCCTTCTCCCAGTAAAAAGAACTTGTCTCCTCATATATTATTTTCATTAAAGTAAACCACGAGTGTTGGTTCAGCATAGTGTATTGAAACTGCTGATTAGCTTTATATAAATATACTAACCTAACTTAACCTAACCTGGCATAACCTAACCTAACCTAACTAACGTAACCTGGCATAACCTAACCTAACCTAACTTACAACCTGGCATAACCTAACCTAACCTAACGTAACTAACCTAACCTCAACCTAACCTAACCTAACCTAACGTAACCTGGATAACCTAACCTAACCTAACTAGCTAACCTGGCATAACCTAACCTAACTAACCTAACCTGGCATAACCTAACCTAACCTAACTTAACCTAACCTGGCATAACCTAACCTAACCTAACTTAACGTAACCTGGCATAACCTAACCTAACCTCCTCCCACGACAGAAGCCAAAGCTGGACTCGTTTTCTTTTACCGTTCCTTCGTGTGTTTACAGACCACAAGTGAACCAAATGTCACGTTCCTCCAAATAATGATTCCTACTGTCCCGATTTTTTTTTTGGGGGGTTTGACTGATTAAAAAAAATGCATGTATAATATTTTATCTTTGGTATATATGTAAATTTTTTGCCATTCTAACTAATTTATTTTTTTTTCTCCGCGATTTTAGTTTTGTCTTTTAACTCAAACGTTCATTCTGATATAAGTATTTAACCTTGTGTCAGAAATGAGTGTTACATGTTATTGATGTTTACCTCAAGAAAAGAGATGAAGATATTTTAAAAGGTTAGGTTAGTTTGGTTAGGTTAGGTCAAGTCAAATCGGATTAGGTCAGGTCAGGTCGGAATCAGGTTAGTTGGAATAGGTTAAGTTAGGTTAGAATAGGACCAGAATCCAGGTCAAGTTGGGTTGGTCAGGATTAGGTAGGTCAGTCCAGGTCGGTCAGGATGGTTACGAATAATGAGTGTAGGGAAGAAAGATGGTTTATATTCTCTCTGGTTCGTTGTATGTAAACACGTGGGTCAAGTTGATAAATAAAAGCCTCCTGTTCCGGGAAAGATGAGGGAACTTGTTTACTTTTGGCGGGAGACAGCATTTGTTTACACTTGTATGTTTACACTGTACAGGGTGGGAGGTGTAAACAGAGCTACAAATGATGAGACACATACTGCTGTTTATATCTTGTTGTTGTTGTTGTTGTTGTTGTTGTTGTTGTTGTTGTTGTTGTTATTGTTGTTGTTGTTGTTGTTGTTGTTGTTGTTGTTGTTGTTGTTGTTGTTGTTTGTTATTGTTGTTGTTGTTGTGTAATACTTTTCTTAGTCTCTTCTTGACATTGTTTCTTTGTTTGCTTTTGTCTTCTCTTGTTGTTTATAATACTCTCTCTCTCTCTCTCTCTCTCTCTCTCTCTCTCTCTCTCTCTCTCTCTCTCTCTCTTCTTCCCCTTCTCCCTCTCCTCCCCTCTTCTTCCTCCTCCTCCCTCTCTTCCCCTCTTCTTCCCCTTCTCCTCCCCCTCTTGAATGAACTTTAGCAGGATCATGTTTAAGTGCCGCCCTCCCTCCTTCCATTCCTCCCTTCCTTCCTTCTTCCCTTCCTCCTTCTCTCTCCCTCTCTCTATCTGTTTCTCTCTTTCCTTTTCTACTGTTCTCCCTATCTCTCCCTTCCCTCTCTTTCCTTCACTCACTCTCCCATCGCCACTTGGAATCAGGGAGAGTTTCAACAGCTGTTCTTGTTGTCGTTGTTTGTTTGTCGTGTGTGTGTGTGTGTGTGTGTGTGTGTGTGGGGAATATTTCAATACTATATGTCAAAAAGCTTATCTAGAATCCTTATTAGTCTGGTGGTTACTATTACGAGGTTCCTTAAGGGTCATTCGGGAGTTTTAATACGATGTAAACAAACACAGTGGTGCCACATCTCACTAACTTGCACCAGTCACTGTACTAGGTATAAATGCAACCGACTGTACGCATACCAAGAAGCAATAAACTGTGTACTCATAATTCTTTCCTTTCAAAATACAGTTAACAGTCTATCATTTCATAAGCCAGTTACAGTGATTTTAATTGTGTATCTTTTGTAATAGTTGAAGGAGAAAGAAGTTGGAGGAGTCAGTGATGAAGTCTTGGCTGGATAGTTTTGATTGTGTTTTTAATTACAATATCTGGGTAACAAAGTCTGCCACACCGAACAACAAATTAAACTTGGTCCAGCTCAATTAACTGATGGAACTGTTAATAAACTGTGGCTTTGATGTGTGTGTGTGTGTGTGTGTGTGTGTGTGTGTGTGTGTGTGTGGAGGGAATGAATATAATCACCTACCAGACTATAGTAATTCAGAAACCTAACCTAACCTCACATATAGTACATCAGATGAACAAGGGGCAGAGTGACTCCTGTGTTGTGGTTGATCAAAGTCTCGGGATCAGAGAGGTAATTACCAGACAGACAGACAGACGGAGGGAGGGACCATGTTAGTCTGGTGAAATATTGGCCCCTAGTACTTGAACAGGTGTAAAGTGGACGGTCATTACTAACAGCTGCTGCAGGGTATTGTTGATGGCTCTCTCTCTCTCTCTCTCTCTCTCTCTCTCTCTCTCTCTCTCTCTCTTTTAAGTCTGAATTTATGTGTGTGTGTTTGTGTGTGTGTGTGTGTGTGTGTGTGTGTGTGTGTGTGTGTGTGTGTGTGTCTATATAAGAGTTGTCAGGGGGGTGGGGGAGGTGGGAGAAGGGGGGAGGAATACTTGTCAGGGAGGAGAGTAGAGAGGTAGGAAGTGGGGTTTGTGTTGAAGCCTGTGTGACAGTGTTCAGCAGACTCATTACCTGTAGCTGGGAGGATGATACAGTTGTTTTATAGTTCTCTCTCTCTCTCTCTCTCTCTCTCTCTCTCTCTCTCTCTCTCTCTCTCTCTCTCTCTCTCTCTCTCTCTCTCTCTCTCTCTCTCTCTCTCATCATAAATATCTGCATACATTTACGCACACGTCTGTACATTCACACGTACACATGGAAATTTTCTATGTATTCAAAGGGTCTGGCCAGCAGGAGGTAAGAGGGAGAGAGAGAGTCGCACGTCCATAGCACAATTTTATCCGTTTTTGATGAAAGGATTTCCTGGACCTAAATTAAATACATAACAGGTATGTTAGGTAAGGCGAGCCAGTGGGGAGCCTGTACACACACACACACACACACACACACACACACACACACACACACACACACACACACACACACACACACACACACGCTGTTTGTTGCTCCTTAATATCCTCGAGGTCCCTACACCTGTCATATTGGCCTCTTATAACTGTAGGCACCAGACAGGTATATAGCCTATACATTGGACAGGTGATTGATAGGTGGCCGACCGTCCTCTCCTCCTCCTCCTCCTCCTGTCCTATTTTCTTACCTTTTCTCTTGTTCTGCTCTCTCTCACTTCTTCCTTTCTTCTCTCTTCCCCTTTCCTCTTTTCGCCTCTCTCCCCCACAGACAGACACACAGACAGCCACACAAACAGAAACTTGGCCGAACATGCTTTAAGCTAATGGAACAGACAAACACATGTAAAATAAACAGACAGAGCAAGCAAACACACACACAGAAACAAAACTACAGATTCATAAGCTCTCGTCTTTATTTTAATACACAAATCACAATATATCAATATAAATGTTATATGTATATATTTATATATTATATGTACTGAGAATAGCACTTGTGGGGGACAGTTGCTAAGACTCCTTCCCCTACGCTCTCTCTCTCTCTCTCTCTCTCTCTCTCTCTCTCTCTCTCTCTCTCTCTCTCTCTCTCTCTCTCTCTCTCTCTCTCCTCTCTCTCTCTCTCTTGGCCGTCACCAGAGTGCCAGTGAGGCAAATAACAAGTAGATGTGGCACCATGAGAAAAATCTTTATCCACAAACCTAATCTAAAACCCTAACCTAATCTAACGGCCTTACCAACCCAATCCTAAGCCAAAACCAAGCCAAACCTAACATAACATAACCTAATCCACCAAACCAAAGCCAAGCCTAACATAACATAACCCGCCTAAAACCACTGACAGAAACCTAGCACTAAGTCTATAATACTATATATTTTGACCTCCAAGTTATCTTATAAAATAGTGAGGGATATACAGCGGTAAATAATATAAGTAGACGTTATATAATGTGAGGGAGGATATATACGTAATTTCTTTTATACATATATGATATAATAGACGTCTAGAGAAAGCTTATATACAGTGGCTATATAACGCAATGTCTTATAGGCTTGAGAACGTATAACATCTCAGTATAAGGTAAAAAATGGCATCTACGAGAATCATGTATAATTGTTATATAAAAATTAATTCTTTCTTCCCGTGTCAGTATTGATTGAGTTTTCGTTGATGTGGGGCACTAAAATAAACTTTAATTTCCTCGTTAGTGATCAAAGGAATTCTCAAAGATGTTCCTCCTTCTCGTTTTTTTTAATTGAACGTAAGATATAAGACCTATTACTTAATTAGCGTTCAAGATACCTTTTTCTTCCTCTACCTGGACGTTGTTGATGTCAGGTGAGCGGTAGTATTAAATTACCTGGATGTTAGATTATGGAAATGATGGTGTTGTTGTCTTAATGTATTTGTCTTTTCTCATAATTATTCAAGTTTTTTTTAGTTTTTTTTTTTGTTTAGTGTTGTGAGGTGTGAAAAGAAAGAAAAGAAGGCAAAAGAAAGAAAAGAAAAAGTAGTAGAAAGAGGTGAATTGTATTTTTCTTCTTTTCCTTTGTTTATATTTTATATTTCTCGTCTGCCTGTTTCTTTTTCATCTTCTTCCTCCTTTCCTTCTTAACCTCTCCTTGTTCTTTCATCTGCCTTCTCTCTCTCTCTCTCCTCTTCTCCCTCCTCATTCTCTATTCCTCCTCCTTACTATACTTTCTCTCTTTTCTTTCCTTCCCATCTTTAACCACTGTAATTCTTCTTCCCTCCCATATATTTCCCATTTCCCTCTTCCTTCTTTCTCACCTGCCTCACCTCACCTCCCTCTGCCTCACCTCCCTCACCTGCCTCCTCCCTCCACCCCACCTCACCTGCCCTCACCTCCCTCCCCACCTGCCTCCTCCCTCACCTGCCTCCTCCCCCTGCCTCCCCCTCTCCCCCTGCCTCCTGCCTCCTCCCTCCTGCCTCCCTCCTCTCCCTCCCTCACCTCCCTCCCTGCCTCCCTCCCCTCCACCCTGCCCCTCTCTCACCTGCCTCCCCACCTCCCTCCCCTGCCTCCCCACCTCCCCTCCCCCACCTCCCCTCCTGCCTCCTCCCCACACCCCTCTCTCACCTGCCTCTCCCTCCCTGCTCCCTCCCTACCTCCCCCCTCTCCCCTCCCCCTCCCCTCCCCCTCCCCCTCACCCCCCACCCCTGCCTCACCTCCCCCCTCCCTCACCTGCCTCCTCCCCTCACCTGCCTCCTCCTCCTGCCTCCTGCTCCCCTGCCTCCTCTCCTGTGAGCTCACAGTGTGTTGTTGACAGATCATATTATCAGCTACGGTCATCCCCAGATCCAATTAACATGTCACTGTCTGTCTGTCTGTTTGTCTGTCTTATCTGTTTATGTTTCTTTCTGTCTGTCTGTCTGTCTGTCCCTCACTTACATAAACAGCTCCATATATCATCGAAACCACTCTTGTCTGTCTGTTTTTTGTCGTAATTAACCTGTAGACAGTAATGACCTTGATGTGCTGTACAGGTGAGCAATCACTAATACTCACCCAGTATTAGAATGAGTCATTGAGTTTTTGTGGTAGTGTGTTTGTTTGAGTGTTTGGTTAGGTTAGGTTAGGTGATTATTTTTTATGACTGTTAGCGTACAAGTAATAATGGGTCTCTTAAATACAGATATATATAAATACAGAAAAACCTCTATATGGTTCTCTCTCCATATAATCCGTTAGATGGAGGTTTTCACATCTAATGGACCCTCGATATAATGGACTTTCATACCTAAATAAATCGCTAAATGGAGTTTCATCTAATGGACCCTCGATATAACGGTTTTCTCCTAGTAATCCGTTAAATCGAGGCTTCACTATATATACTGTATTATTTTAGTAGGTTATTTTGTCTGTATCATGTCCTTTGTGTTATATATATTGCACAGTGGTTGAGAACTGGGCCCCGTGAGCCCCGCTGTCTTATGAAATATTCGCAGGGTCAGTTGAGGCGGAACACGACTCTTTTAAGGTGTGTTTATCTCTCTCCTTCATAGTTATGTAAGTCTGTGTCTTGTGTTTTGGTTAGGTTAGGTTAGGTTAGGTTAGGTTAGGTTAGGTGGGTTAGGTTGGGTTAGGATTGAGTTAGTGTGTTATATTGTGATAAATTTTCCGGCGACAGATCCGGGAGTGTGACCGATGGCGGGTCGGAGACAGAGAAGTGTGCGGTGGTGGGTCAGGAGGACAGGAAAGTGTGGGTGGTGGGTCAGGGGAGAAGTGGGGTGGGTCGGGGAGAGAGTGTCAGGGTGGGTCGGGGAGAGAGGGAAGTGGGCGGTACTTAATCAATGAGTCAATTATTAACATTCTCGAACAACAGCCTCGGTCAGACAGCTCTCGTTGGCTTGAGACACCGACTGAATAGAACAATGCGTCTCTCATTGGCCAATTAATTTGTTGACAACAAAGGCTGATTTACCAGTCAATTGATTTCCAAATGAGTTCCGGTTATCATCGAGAAAAAATCCAAACCAGAAGTCCAGCTGTGACGTTCTGAGGTGGTGGGACGTGCAATACCTCCTGGTTATAGTGTGTTACAGTATGGTCTAGTGTGTTACAGTATGGTCTAGTGTGTTACAGTATGGTCTAGTGTGTTACAGTATGGTCTAGTGTGTTACAGTATGGTCTAGTGTGTTACAGTATGGCTTAGTGTGTTACAGTATGGTCTAGTGTGTTACAGTATGGTCTAGTGTGTTACAGTATGGTCTAGTGTGTTACAGTATGGTCTAGTGTGTTACAGTATGGTCTAGTGTGTTACAGTATGGTCTAGTGTGTTACAGTATGGTCTAGTGTGTTACAGTATGGTCTAGTGTGTTACAGTATGGTCTAGTGTGTTACAGTATGGTCTAGTGTGTTACAGTATGGTCTAGTGTGTTACAGTATGGTCTAGTGTGTTACAGTATGGTCTAGTGTGTTACAGAGTGTGACAGTGTATAACAATAGCTGATACAACACTGATTCAAGAAGTAATGTGTGTGTATCATAATCACTGGTGACACTACTATTAAGATTCACTACAATGTATAGAAGTATTTACGGAATAAGATCATGTAGTAACTAAACTCCTTCAAGACGGTGTAGAGGTGTGTGACTTACAGGAGAAAAGACGCTCATATTACCCACGTTTGAAACTGCATGTAACTCTGTTTATAAGATTACCCAGTGTGGCCTGAGTCTAAACCACGGTGATATGGACACTGAATTCTTGACATAGTTACAGCGTAAATACAGTATTACAGTAGACTAAATCCCCGTGTGATAACTTACTGCTCTGTACTATTTTTTTGAAGGTTATCTCGGATTATTTTTGTATTTGTCATTTTTGGGGGATATAATATTGTTAAAAATGTGGGAAGTTCTGTTGTATGAAAAACTAGAGTGTATAGGAGCTGTGACCATTACTCAGTGTCAGTGGGGGTTATTACACACACACAGACACACACACACACACACACACACACACACACACACACACACACGTCACAGATAAAAACAAACTAGATATTTTTTGTCTCCCTTATCACTAAATATATAACAACAGCCTCGTGTAAACCCCAGAATATGTTACGGCAGAGTAAACATGAGCGCGTTAAATAAACACAACTTTGTTTACCATTGTATTCCTCGACCGTCTAGCCGCGAATATGTGTATAAAGAAAGACAACAGGTAAACGGGGAAGAACAACAAGAGGGAGAATAAAGAGAAGGTGATAAAGATAGTATAGAAAGTTTTAAAGAAATGGGAAGAAAGGTGGTGAGAAAAAGGAAATAATGATGAGAGAAAGAGAATAATGAAGATTATGAAGAATAAGGTATCTCTCCCGCGAATATTAGGTATAAGGTATCTCTCCCGCGAATATTAGGTATAAGGTATCTCTCCCGCGAATATTAGGTATAAGGTATCTTTTCCGCGAGTATTAGGTATATAAACTATCTCTCTCGCGAATAGCAGGTATAAATTATCTCTCGCGAATAGCAAGTATAAACTATCTCTCGCGAATATGTGACAAAATATATAGAGTATTTCTCACTTGAACCTTTGATTTACTTTAACAAGGAGATGTCTCAACACTGCCTGAGAGACGGCCAGGAGGTCTCAAGGCGCTCAGCGTCACTCACAGATGTTTGAGTGTAAAATGAAACCTTAGGAAAGAGGGATTTATTTTTCCAAGCCCTCTGAGAGAATTCAATGCTTTATAAGAGGTTTCCGAGTGCTTGTAGAAGGTTTTCAAGAGTAAATAAGAGGCTTCTGGGTTTTAAAAGGGTATGTGAGATTTCCAATGGTTAAAGGGTATTTTTTTTATACTTTCAAGAGGTTTCTGAGTGTTTTGAAGGTTCACTAAAGATTTCCCAGTGTTGAAGGAGGTTGACAACACTTTGTAAGGGATTTTTGATTAGTTAAAGATGGGTTTCAACACTATATAATAGGTTTCAAGTATTTAAAGAGGTTTTAACACTTTATAAGAGGTTTCCAAATGTTTAAACAGGTTTCAACACTTTATAAAAGGTTTCCGGGTGATTAGAGAGGCTTAAACACTTTACAAAAGGTTTCCATGTGTCTTACTTCCTTTCTATTCAGTTTATAGAGTGGACAGACACTTAGGAGGCTTCCATAACACTTTACAGATGTTTCCAAATTGTTTAAAAGGTTTCCATCAGTTTATAAAGAGCATCCAAACACCAAGAGGCTTCCTTTAACACCTTTTAGTCTCCAGATACCTTACAGGGTTTCTTTTAACACTTTACAGAGAGTTTCAGAACGCCAACAAGGGTTTCCAACTTTCCACCAGTTTATCAAAGGTTCTCATCAATTGTTTTTCCTTATTAAGTGATTGTTTAGCGGAAAGTCTTGAAACACTCGAGTGGTTTTTTTTTTCAATCACTGGGGTTTTTTGTTATTTTTATCTGTTTTTGTTTACATATGTGTTTTTTTATTTTAATGTTTACTTTTATATTTTAATTTTTTTTATGTTTAGTTTTTTTTTCTTGTTTTTCTCTTATAATAAACATCACTATTGGGCACCAGTGTCACCAGACAATCACAAACACGGTCAATATATTAAAACTTTTACCAGAAGCTTAGTATATATATATATTTTTAGTCCATAAACTATTATCCATATTTTACTAGAAACTTTACACGACAAGTAATAAAAAACTTGTAGTCACTTGTTATCAGAAACTGTATTAATATTTTGTTTACAAGAAAGTATTGTATTATATTTTATACAACAACAATAACAACAATATAATGAGTGTTGTTTGAGTCTTTAGTTTCCCTTCATGTAACCTTTTATCAACACACACTCGGACACCACCACCACTAACACCGCCGCCACTACTACCACCACCACCACCACCACCACTGTCACCACCGTCACCACTACCGTCGTCACCACCACCGTCACCACCACCGTCACCACTACTACCACCACCGTCACCACTACCGTCGTCACCACACCACCGTCACCACTACCGTCACCACTACCACCGTCACCACTACCACCGTCGCCGCCTCCCCCGACTCTTCTTCTCCCGTAGCTCAAAGTGACATTGACAAACTAACTACATCACTGCAAGGCACAAACACACCCGGGAGAACTACACTCAGGGTCCCTTCACTCTCATACACTCCGGCCATGATAATAATAAAAGTCATTTATCTCTGGGGAGTTTAGGGAGATTTATTCTTTAATCCCACCAATACGAAAAGAGATTAGTGAACAAGCTCATCTGGCGTAGGGTGAGACAGGGCTGTTGGTCACTGTAGTACAATATATTTAGGATAACAAAGTGAGATGGTGTTATGGTGTGTGGTGGTCCTTCTCTGACTCAGGGAAACACACCATCCACTATACACCATATCTCGAGGACTGTAGTACCGTGGAAGCTGCTGGTGTCTGGTGATGATGATACTCACAGTCTCAAGGTCTGGTTTGGTTTACGCTCGGGAAGTGCTTCTGGACACACAAACACACGTACGTACATATACACACGAATACGCACTCATGATTCTGTACTTAATATACAACAAATGCAGTTCAATGCACCCCTGTGAGGCCTCGAGCCCAGGACGCGCAGGTGAGTCAGTGATCACAGGACGCGTAGATTGAGTCAGTGATCACAGTACGTGCAGGTTGAGTCAGTGATAACAGGACGCGTAGATTGAGTCAGTGATCACAGTACGTGCAGGTTGAGTCAGTGATCACAGTACGTGCAGGTTGAGTCAGTGATCACAGTGAGCATGAGGCGAGGCACGGCCTGACTTAACACAGAGAATCTATTCGGGTAAAATATTCCCTCGAGCGATGAACAGCGGGGAGGACGGTGGTGGACGACCCTGTAGGCGAGGCGACGAGTTCCTGGGACAGGGTCGTCCTCTGAGACACGACTTTAGCCAAGCTGGACGACCCACTGGGCGAGGCAAGGAGCTCCTGATGTAAGGTCGTCATAGGACCGAAGACTTTACCCACACTGGACGACCTGTAGGGCGAGGAGAGGAAGTCTTGGGTGAAATACGACTTCTCACAATTAACATTAATCACGTTGGACGACCCATGAAGCGAGGCGACGAGCTCCCAGATCTTCTTCAACTCTACCATACTGACCAGACGGGACGACCCACAGCGGCTGGTGATCCTCTGGTCGTTGAGGTCGTCTCACGGTATGCTGGCGTGAGCAATGGGTGAGACGGACGAACTGTGAGGTACGACGAGTGTCACTTGAGGTTGGGTCGTCGAGGGGTCGTCTGGGGTGACCACCGTCTCGACTGTTAGGAGGAAGAGGTTGAGGTAACACACAGCGACTAACAGATCCTTGCGTCTACCTCAAATATTTACTACATATTTTATTAACAGACTTATGTATAATAATGATGTAAATAAATACTTTCGTTGTACATAAATATAAGCAGATTGTGTATATAGTGATGAGATGTATGTTGTATATCCCCCAGGGTGTACTGTATGTATACTTACTACGTATGGGCGGCGGTGGTGGGCGTCTGCTGTCACCCTCGCCGGGATACTTATTCATACTCATCTCTTCTCTCTCTACATCTGCGGTGGTCATGTTCCCGCTGTTGTTGTTGTTGTTGTTCTTGATGTTGTTGGTGGACACGATGGCCTCAGAGGACCTCACATAGGTCGGGGGCGCCCTTGGGAACATCATGCCGACCACTCCGAGGGCCGCCTGGGTATCGAACAGGAGACCTTGAGAAGCCTTGGACTCCAGTTTGCCTTCGTATTCAGTGGTGGTGTTGGCGACGGACGGATCTGAGCTTGAGGACGCCATGATGCCCAGTGTGGACGCGATGTAGGCTCCCGGGGACGCCAGGGACTCACACAAGGATGCCATACCTCGGGCGGTGAGCGCTGATCCCGAGGACGTCCTTCGTGACAGTCCTGTGCTGCCTGAACTGAAGGTGGCTGACCGAGGCTGTGGAGAGCAGGGACAAAGTTCAGGTTAGGTCAGGTCAGGTAAGGTCACGTCAGGTCAGGAGAGGATAGGTCAGGACAGGCCAGGTCAGTATAGGATACATCAGGATAGGTCAGGTTAGGACAGGTCAGCATAGGATACGTCAGGACAGGTCAAATCACATCAGTTCAGAATAGGTCAGGTCAGGTTAGGACACAACAAGTACAAAGAAAGTTTTCACCAACAGTAACACACACAATACACTACACTACACTACACTACACTACACTACACTACACTACACTACGCTACGCTACACTACACTACACTACACTACACTACACTACACTAAATACACTACACTACACTACACTACACTACACTACACTAAATACACTACACTACAATACGCTACACTACACTACACTACACTACACTATGTTTATATATAGTGTCTGCATTGATCAGCTCATCTAAAGCTTAACTAACAATGTTGTGTCATCAATTAACTGTTCTCACTCAAGTGTTATAATATTAGCAATGTTATGTGATCACCTGTGACATGGTAAAACTGCTTTGTGATAAACTGTTTTACGATGAACTCTTGTGATCAGCTGTCCTAAGATCAGCTGTCCAATAACCTATTAGCCTATGATCAGCTGTCCTTTAACCTATTAGCCTATGATCAGCTGTCCTATGATCAGCTGTCCAATAACCTATTAGCCTATGATCAGCTGTCCTATAACCTATTAGCCTATGATCAGCTGTCCTACAACCTATTAGCCTATGATCAGCTGTTCTATGTTCAGCTGACGGCCCAGGTGTGAGTCCTCACCTGTAGGAGGGTGATCGACTCTCTCTCCCCCCGGCTGTTCTTGGTGAGGGTGACCCCGCCCGCAGAGTCCAGGGCGGGCGGGTGCAGGGGCGTGGGCGAGCTGCTGTAGTAGGAGTCACATCCTGCAGAGACACACACACACACACACACGGTCAAAAGGTTAACCTCAAGGACTTTAGTGTACACATTCCTCAAGGGTGACTTAACAAGGATAAATATTGATCTATCTATCTATCTATCTATCCATCTATATCTATCTATCTATCTATCTATCCATCTATCTATCTATCTATCAATATATAAGTCAAAGTGCTATACAGTATATCAATCGTTCCACAATACTCCCTTAGACATTAATTTATGTTATATGTTTTAACGGTGTGATTATATAAACAGTATATACCAACAGACAAACTAACAGACCTATTAATTACTCATAGCGGGGCTTAATAACAATACAGGCGACTCATTAAATAGATATTAATACTCTGTTAATATAAATGTTTGAGGTGATAATATATTCCGGGGAGTTTAGTTGAGTAAGATAACTTTGACAATTTGTTTGAGGTGTAAATTTAAAAGGGTGATTGTGTGTCAGTGTGTGTGTGTGTGTGTGTGTGTGTGTGTGTGTGTGTGTGTGTGTGTGTGTGTGTGTGTGTGTGTGTGTGTGTGTGTGTGTGTGTGTGTGTGTGTGTGTGTCAGTGTGTGTGTGTAAGTGTTTGTGTCTGTGTGTGTGTGTGTATATTATTTTTGTGTGTATATGTGTCTATCAAATGTGTGTATCTGTATCAGTGTGCGTGTGTATGTGTGTGTGTTTATCTCGGTAAATAATCCGGTCAATGTTTGGATATGAATCTTAAATACTTTTATCAACATTCCGTAAACTATTCTGTCAAAAAAAAAAATACTCATTCAAAATATTTATAAATTAATTGAGTCAAAAGCAAAAGCAGACAAAAATCATCCCTAAAAAAAAAATGACAAATTTTAGTGCAGTATAAAAAAATTCACTTTCCATATATTATTTTTCCAACTCAAAAATCGAAAAAAAAAAAATTAAATACGAAGAAAAATGTATATAGCAAAACATACATAAGCATTAAAAATATATATATTAATTTAGATACATAAAATAAAATAATACAGTAGTGATGCAATTTATATAGATGCAGTGAGGAGAATATAAATGAGTTAATAAATATATATACAGTACAGCATCATGGAAGCCATTTAGCGTCTGCAAAATAAAGGGACTTCCAACATCACAACTCAAGGCACTTATGAGATAGGGGGTGAGTGTGGCTAAGTGAAGACATAGGTAAAGAGTGTGAGGAGATAGGTAAAGAGTGTGAGGAGATAGGTAAAGAGTGTGAGGAAATAGGTAAAGAGCGTGAGGAAATAGGGAATGGATATGAATTTTCGGATAGGTTAGATATCTGTGAGGCTAGTATAGGAGCATAAGGAAAAGCCAGGGTAGGGTAAGGAGGGGCAAAGGGTGTACCGTAGGATATACTAAGTTAGTGTAGGTCAGGGTAGGTCAGTGGGTGTACAAGATGATGTAGAGGCTGGGTTAGGGCCTGTAAGTGTGGTTTGGGTGTTTGTAAAGAGTGTAGGCTAGTTTAGGAGGCATAGGGGATAGGGTAGGCTAGTGAGCAGGCCGAGGGTAGGAGGTAAAGGGAGGATAAACTAACCTGTAGGTGCACGAGCCTGCAGGGGTGGCTGGTAGGCTGGGAGGATGGGGTATATATCATAACCTGTTGGCGGTCTGGCCTGCAGCGGCATAGTGAACCCGCTCTGGCCTGTAGTGTACAGGCCGAGGGCTTTAATTCCACCCACCTGCCCATACCCGTTCAACGTGCCTGTAACACCAAGTGGGGGAACCAGCTGTAGATGGTGAGATCTGAGCCCAGTCCGTGTACCATCTGCGACAGCTTCGGGGACTCCACCTCTCTTGACCTCGTGTTCAAGTGAGTCTCCGGGTCACTGTTAGTCTAGGTCAATATCAGTCTGGGTCACTGTTAGTCTAGGTCAATATCAGTCTAGGTCAATGTCAGTCTAGGTCAATATCAGTCTAGGTCACTGTTAGTCTAGGTCAATATCAGTCTGGGTCAATATCAGTCTAGGTCAATATCAGTCTGGGTCAATATCAGTCTGGGTCAATGTCAGTCTAGGTCACCATTATATTTGGTCACCGTCAGTCACTAATCATTATCAATATAAGTCACCATCGCTCATCCATCTCTCATCACACTGGAACACCATTATCACGTCGTCACTGTCACCGCACGTCGTTACTATCACCACACGTCGTCACTATTACCACACGTCGTCACTGTCACCACACGTCGTCACTATCACAACACGTCGTCACTATCACCACACGTCGTCACTATCTCCACACGTCGTCACTCATCACCACACGTCGTCACTATCACAACACGTCGTCACTTCATCACCACACGTCGTCACTATCACCACACGTCGTCACTACCACCACACGTCGTCACTATCACAACACGTCGTCACTATCACCACACATCGTCACTAGCACCACACGTCGTCACCCCATCACTACGTCGTCACTATCACACACGTCGTCACTATCACAACACGTCGTCACTATCACCGCACGTCGTCACTATCACAACACGTCACTATCACAACACGTCGTCACCATCACCACACGTCGTCACTACCACCACACGTCGTCACCTATCACAACACGTCGTCACTACCACCAGCACGTCATATCACCACACGTCGTCACCATCACCACACGTCGTCACTATCACCAACACGTCGTCACTATCACCACACGTCGTCACTAACACCATACGTCGTCACTATCACAACACGTCGTCACTATCACAACACGTCGTCACTATCACCACACGCCGTCACTACCACCACACGTCGTCACTATCACAAATCACGTCGTCACTATCACAACACGTCGTCACTATCACCACACGTCGTCACTATCTCCACACGTCGTCACTATCACAACACGTCGTCACTATCACCACACGTCGTCACTATCTCCACACGTCGTCACTATCTCCACACGTCGTCACTATCACAACACATCGTCACTATCACAACACGTCGTCACTATCTCCACACGTCGTCACTATCTCCACACGTCGTCACTATCTCCACACGTCTTCACTATCACAACACGTCGTCACTACCAACGTCTCCACCCCGAAGATGAACAAACAATAGAACTTAATTCTCTTGAGAAGTTGAGTTGTATCACAAAGGTTCAACAACAACTCTATCCCACAAGTTTAGTTCCTTCTTGTACTGCACTGTGGTCAAAGGCCTCGGTCCAGGGTCTCTCAGTCACCACCAGCGGCAAATGAACATCTTTTGAACATTTTGTCGTGGAAATTGACCTGTGTGTGTGTGTGTGTGTGTGTAAAATGACTCCCTGTAGAGTCTTATAGTAGAGGTCTCGGTCATGAGGAGTGAGGTCTACCAGCGGTCATAAACTCACTCACAAAGTCCTAAAGTTAAGACAGTGACCCAGGACTCTCAGGCACGAGACCTCGACACAGAGAGGTTGGTCCCCGAAGCTTCAGACTTGATCTCATGAGCAGTCACAAGCAGAGCCGTGGTGCATGCATCAATTTAGACAAAAAAAAAAAAACCAAGGTCGGGCATATATCCAACACTGATATAAGTTACACTGGCTGATGATAAATGACAGAGATAAATCATTGATGCTGTTAAGTGGTCCAATTTATTATATTACACCATGCAAAGGGACGATTATGGAGAGTGTGGTTGGTTGGTTGGTTGGTTGGTTGTAATGCTTTGATGCGAGAAAACCTGATGATTCTTATTGAACAATTGTTGATTCCAAGGGACATTCCTCAGTAATTATAACTGTACAACATGCATTAAGGTGTATACAGCAAGAGAGAGAGACAGACACACACACGGGGTGGAGACACAGACCTGCCAGAAGGTTATCCATGGCACCCGTCAGCTTAGGAGTGATGCCGTCTTTGAGCCCAGCTTGATGGTGATGTTTGATGGCGTTCATCCGTCTGTTGAGTCCTCCCTCTATCCTCGGCTGCCTGGCTGCTCTCCTCGGCTGCTCCACCGGTAACACACGCCGCCGCTTCTTCGGTAACTTGGATCTCGCCTTTGTGGGGAGGGAAACAAAAAACGCTAACTGATACAAACTTCGTGAATAATTTTGTTTTTTGGGGTTAGGTTAGGTTAGGTTAGGTTGATGGAGAAAGTTGTGTGTGTGTGTGTGTGTGTGTGTGTGTGTGTGTGTGTGTGTGTGTGTGTGTGTGTGTGTGTGTGTGTCCAGATGTCAGGATTCACTTTCTATACTGTGGATGTAAACAACTGTGTGACGACATTCTGCTGCTGGGTGTTGTTGTTGTTGTTGTTGTTGTTGTTGTAGCATTTTACCTTTACTGTCATTCTACCTAACTTGTTCTGTCAATTTTGATTTTTATTACTTCTATAATTTGTTTTAGCATTTTACTACTGTCTCTCCCTTCTTATCTCCCTCGTCCCTTCCTCCTCATCACCCTATCTATCTCCTTTTTTTTGTAGGGAAAGGAGTGGTGAAAGAAGATTAGAGGTAGAAAAAGGAAGTTAGAGTTCGGAAAGTGAAGAAGTTTAGGAAGAGGTAGGAGAGGGCGTACTGACCACCTTGCTGTGGGTTAACTAAGCTAATAGTGTGTTAGGGTTGTGTCATGGGTTAGTTATTGTCTGTCGGTACAGGTACTAGACGGCCTACCTTATCTCATATATGGGTTTTTTGAGGGCCTTATTTCATATTTCGCCGACCCTATTGGCGGATGCTGGTTTGGGAAGGTTGTCTATTGCCTGGCCGTATAGATCGGGGGTGGTAATGGACCTTTTGAGATTTGGTAAATCTTTGGTAACCATGTTCCCTTCACCCTATCTACCTGTCTCTCTTCACCCACCCACCCACACACCCACCCAACTCCCCATCACTCCCTCCCACCACCGCATATCTCTCCTTCAATGCTCCCACCCCATTTCCTATTTCCCATCTCCCTCCCTCCTAACCCATCACCCATCCCCCATCACTCACCTGCGTATGGCTATAAAACATTGAGAAGTTGGACACAATGACGGGCACCGGCAGGGAGATGGTGAGCACCCCAGCTAGGGCACACAGGGCACCCACGAACATGCCCACGTAGGTCTTCGGCACCATGTCTCCGTAGCCCACTGTTGTCATGGTGACGATGGCCCACCAGAGGCCCTCCGGGATGCTCTTGAAGTCGTTGTGTGGGTTGGCCTTCACAGAAAACGGGAAGAGGGTCTATTTTTTATTACAGGGTTTAATAAAGTCTTGCTACTTTACGTTCAGATATTTAATCTCTTGAGTGTAGTGGCTTAATTGTTATTATTAATTATGAAACAACAAGTACAGGTAAAGATGTATCTATTTACTTTCATCCAGGTGTAGATCCTGTGTCCAAAATATAATGTTTAATAATTCATGTTTGGGGGAAAGTCTGTGTGTGTGTGTGTGTGTGTGTGTGTGTGTGTGTGTGTGTGTGTGTGTGTGTGTCTATCTGTCTGTCTGTCTGTGCGTATGTTAAGGACACCTGAAGCCACACCTGTAATCTCTCGGCGTAGTAGACGAGGCTGGCGAAGATAACGATACCGAGAACGAGGAAGAAGACGAGAAGAGTGAGTTCCTTGGCCGACGCCTTGAACGTGTGTATGAGGATCTTGAGGCCGCCAGAGTGTCTCGTTAGTTTGAAGAGCCGCAATATTCTGATGATACTGAAGAACTCGATCACTTCAGCTGCCTTACCCGCGTTGTCCTCTGCACCCACACACAGCGAAGAGAAACTTGCAATGTTGAATATGTAATAACCCAGAGTACACACACACTCACACATGCACTCACACGCACATTACATACATACATACATACATACATACATACATACATACATACATACATACAGACACACACAGACACACACACACACACACACACACACACTCACACATGGAAAACAGATGTGGAATGTATTACTATTATTCAACACGTAAATGAAATACAGAATAAACAATGCAGAGAAAATAGGTTAAGTTAGGGAAAGATAGATTAGTTTAGGTTGGGGTGGATTAGGTTAGGTTAGGCTAGGTTTGGTTAGTGATGGCTTAGATTAGCTTAGGTTAGGTTTAGGTTGGGTTAGGTTATGTTAGGTTAGGTTGGTTGTGGGGTTGTGTGTGTTTGTTGTGTTAGTTTAGGTTGGTAGTGATGGTTTAGATTATGTTAGGTTTAGGTTGGGTTAGGTTATGTTAGGTTAGGTTTGGTTAGGTTAGGTTTGTCTCACCTTTACCAGCGAACTGTGTCTGGTTGAGAATAATATCCATATAGAAGCTTAAGGTGGCCACGAAGTCAATAATGTTGATGGTGTTCTTAACAAACTCCAACTTCATCGGCGTGACGGTGAAGCGCATTAGGATCTCGAAGGTGAACCAGGCGTTACAGGCAGCCTCCACGTAGAAGAAGGCGTCGTGGGGGTCCGTCCTGTAGTAGGGAGAGAGACAGAGAGAGTTAAGGTGATTCCTCCGTCAGGTGATACACACACATACACACATCTGTATATCTTTGTGTGTGTGTGTGTGTGTGTGTGTGTGTTGAAATGTATTATATATCACAAAAGTGCCAGAAAGATTTACGTGTGTTTAATTAAGAGTCAAACCTCACCTGTGTTTAACGAGGTACCAAGAGCTCTCACCTGTGCTGAACGAGGAACCAAGACCCCCCCCCTCACCTGTCTTTGTTAAGGTACCAGTAGGTGACGTTGGTACCGTTCTGGGAGAGGCCGCTGACGGTAACGTTGACGATAACAGGAACACGCATATTGGGGTGAGTCTTGAGGCAGAAGGACAGGATCGACACCACGATGAAGAAGACTGACAGCATCGCGATCACCTGTAGAGACGGCCAGAGGAGGGGGGGGGGTCAGTAGCGCCAATTAAGTGTCGTCAGAAGAAAGACACAGGTGTAGCGACGGTGTGTAGGTGTTATGATGTGCAGGTGTGACAGTGTTAATCATCCCCTCTCCCTCTCATTCTTTCCCTCTCTCCTTTCCTTTTCCTACATCACCCCCTATCTCCCTCCCCCCTCCCCTCCCTCCCCCCTCCCTCCCTCCTCAGCATTACTAAAACCCCAGTTCTAGAAAACTCACTTACGTCAAATACTGTCCTGTACACACACACACACACACACACACACACACACACACACACACACACACACACACACACACACACACACACACACACACACACACACACACACACTATTAATACAATTTCTTCACCGTCTGAATTTAATATTAGTATGAACATGAAGTGCTAGAGGGTCAGGGGCCTGTGGTGTGATATTCATTATTATGTGTCTTAGGGGGGGAGAGAGGGAGGGAGGGGAGGGAGAGGTGAGGGAGGGAGGAGAGGGAGGGAGGGAGAGAGAGGGGAGGGAGGGAGAGAGAGGGAGGGAGGGAGAGAGAGATGAGGGGGGAGAGAGAGGGAGGGAGGGAGAGAGGGGGGAGGGAGGAGGAGAGAGAGGAGAGGGAGGGAGGGAGAGAGGGAGGGAGAGAGAGGAGAGAGGTGAGAGAGAGGGAGGAGAGGAGGAGGGAGAGAGAGGGAGGGAGGAGGAGAGGTGAGGGAGATAGAGGAGAGGGAGGAGGCAGAGGGGGAGGAGGTCAAACTTTCCACGTTCTCAAAGGTTCGTTAAGTTTATTTTTTCCTCGTAAGTGAAGATTTTAAGAAACACCGCATCTCTTGGATTAGGTTAGGTTAGGTTAGGTTAGGTTAGGTTAGCAATTGCGTTGAATCATCAGGTGAAATTAACTCCCAAAATGGAATTAACTGGATACATTTTTCACACCTCTTAGGAAATTTATTTAAATTACTCAGTTTTTTTCCACATACTTAATACCCTTTCCTCCCCCCTCCCCCACTCACCTCCCCCACTTTCCTTCTCCTCCAACCTTTCCCCACTCACCTTCCCTCTCCCCCAATTCATACTGATGGAATGAATCTAATTTAGGTAGAGTCTCAGCGTAAACTTTGTGCCATTTTTTGACGGGGTTGATTTTTAATGTTTCACCATAAGTTAATTAGGCAGCTTCTTATATCCTGTGTGTGTGTGTGTGTGTGTGTGTGTGTGTGTGTGTGTGTGTGTGTGTGTGTGTCCATCTGTCAGTCTGTTTATTTCTGTATTACAATATTTTTCACGCCATAAAAACATCCAATAATTCACCAATATTCAATTACCTGTTCCCGTGCCAATACCTCATTAATCAAACACACTAATGACTCACCTGTCAAGTCACCTGTCGCAAAAATATATAAGACCCTTGGACTCGGACCCTAACCTCACCTCAGGGATGCACACACAAAATAGATTATCATCGTTGTACAAGTGTCTTCATGAATATTCATTTGTAAGCCAAACTGCCCTCTTGTGTTTACAGTGCGTTGGTTGGAGCTCCTGCTAATTGTGTGTGTGTGTGTGTGTGTGTGTGTGTGTGTGTGTGTGTGTGTGTGTGTGTGTGTGTGTGTGTCGTTATCTAGGTTAAGGTCTTTGGGTCAAGATATGACCAGTTATAGGGGTCTTTGTCAGAGGAAATGATTGATGACCATGATATCGATCGCCCTCTCTCTCTCTCTGCACCTACCTTAGCCATCCAGGAAGAGTAAGGCTCGTCAAACAAAGACCAAATCTTGGGTCTGGTCCGCTGCCACCAGGTAACTCGGCCGTTCAGGTAACTATCCTCGTAACCAAACTTTCTAGCGATCTCCTCCTCGGAAGGTTTGTCTGTGTCTACATCTAGTTTGTCCAGGATTGCTAACGTGGCCTGGAACAATGAGAGGCTTGAGATAATTGAGGTCTGGAACAAGTCGGCAGGGAACAATATGCGTCTGGAATAGCTGGAACAAAATACGAGTGGAAGAATGGAACAATAGTCGTGTTGAACAAAAAAATTAATCTAGAACAAAATGACGTCAGTATTACATGGAATTAAAAACATCTGACACGTATTGTACAGGTGAGCTCGTGAACAATTTTTTCCGAGAAGTGTACCATAAAGGGATTGGGTAATGTGGAACACGATGTGTGTCATACGAAGCGTGGAACAACTGGACCAAGAAGTTTATGACTGAATTGCGATGGAAAGTGTGTGTGTGTGTGTGTGTGTGTGTGTGTGTGTGTGTGTGTGTGTGTGTGTGTGTGTGTGTGTGTGTGTGTGTGTGTGTGTGTGTGTGTGTGTGTGTGTGTAGTAAAGCATGAAGACTCTGGAACAAAGGAAAGAGGGAGAGGAGTTTATGTGTGTGTGTGTGGGGGAGGATAGCGAACAGATGATACAGAATGTGGAGCGTAAACACACACACACACACACACACACACACACACACACACACACACACACACACACTCAGCAACCTTCACAGAGAGCAACTAGCCGGCGGGGATGGAGGGGGGAAACTCAATTACAAGTGGGGATTATACTTCGTCTATACTAATTTCCCCGCGCCCGACTTAACAGCGTGACCTGGGATGACCTGCCACCTCCATCAACAAAAGCTGCCTCCCCTGTTATTGATCCTTTTATTAGTGTTTTGTTAGTTATTGTTGTTTCCTGTGTGGTGTTATGACCTTTGGCTATAATATAATTTGTCCTCACGTGTTGTTCAGTAGCCTCGATAAAAATTGTGTGTTAATATCATAATTCTTTTTTGTTATTGGTCTTTCTCAATTAATCTCTTTGTTATCTTATCTTATCTGTTTGTGTTTTATTCCATGGCTAAATCTTTCTCTCTGACCTGACTGATAGATGTAACTTCACCCTTGACCTCTCTTGTGATGACCTCTAGACTGACCTGAGTGTCACGGTGGATGGTGTAGGTCATCCAGCAACACGGCTCCACCTGGTTTGAGTCGAGGCCCCAGAACTCAAGCTCCTCCTCGAACAGCGGACCACACACGTTGGTTGGGTAGTGTAGCTTCCCGGTCCTGTGAGTGAAGAGAACAGTAATGGATGGGTGGGGTCTCTCTGTCTCTCTGTCTCTCACTCTTTACATAACACATATTAGGACACATAGTATATACTCTCTCTCTCTACACCTTATAATTATCTACCATCACCTTAGCCCATAAAGGTCCATCTGGTCACAAATGTTCGGTCAGTATAATTTAATTTCCTTTATTACCCGTAATTAGGTATGATTTTTCCTTATTACACCCAAATCCTCCTTATTTACACCTAAATCCTCCTTATTACACCCAAATCCTCCTTATTACACCTAAATCCTCCTTATTTACACCCAAATCCTCCTATTACAATTCCAAATCCTCCTTATTTACAATTCCAAATCCTCCTTATTTACACCTAAATCCTCCTTATTACACCCAAATCCTCCTTATTACACCTAAATCCTCCTTATTTCGACATAACCCCCCCCCCTACGTTACACTCGTCCACTCGGCCACACACAATCCGCCCAGCCCAGACACCAGCCTTCATATTAACTTTTTAATTTCTCTTCTAATTTGATAACTGAAGCCTGGAAATAATTAGGCACTGTGGAAGCCATTACTCAACCTAAATACATACATACATACATACATACATACATACATACATACATACATACATACAGACATACATACATACATACATACATACATACATACATACATACATACAGACATACAGACATACATACATACATACATACATACATACATATACAGACAAATTACATATACATCACACATATATAATCCATACATATCATACATTATCATACATACATACATAATACATACAACAAGAATAATAAACATATCTACATACATACATACATACATACATACATACATACATACATACATACAGACATACAGACATACATACATACATACATACATACATACATACCCTGTACACTGGTTCACCACACTTTGAAAGATAGTATAATTAAATCACTATGACTCTGACATGGCATTGAAGGAGACAGACAGACAGACAGACAGACAGACAGACAGACAGACAGACAGACAGACAGACAGACAGAAAATAAAACAGAAAGTAGATTTTGAGATAGATAGATAGAACAAAGAAGTACCCAATCACCATCCACTAATTAGAAAGATTCTCCCTTAAAGAGATGTGAACAGATTATTGTCGACAGGTCATTTCGTCAGAATATTAGACCACCTGAACATTAGTCACCCCCAGCTTATATCATCTGAAGATTAACCACCCTAACGCTAACCTAACTTAACGTAATCCAATCTAACCCAACTTAAGTCTAACCTAACCTAATCTAACCTACATTAGCCTAATTTAACCCAATGTAACCCAACTTAAACCTAACCTAACCCAACCTAACCTAACCTAACCCTACCTAACCATCCACGGTAATATCAGGTGTGGTTAATTATCAGGTGAGATAAATTCGGTCGGCCAATTCCTCAGGTGATTAAAAAATGTCGTGTAATAGAAGAAGCAATTTATAGAAACTTTACCCAATATCCCTCGAATCTTCAGCCTTACAGACAGCCCTCACACCCTCACAGCCCTTACAGACTTCCCTCCCAGCCCTCCTTCCCAGCCCTCACTCACAGTCCTCCATCCCAGCCCTCACTCACAGTCCTCCATCCCAGCCCTCACCTACAGCCCCCTTCACAGCCCCCACTACCCACCCTCACAGCCCTCACAGCCCCCACAGCCAGCCCTCACAGCCCCCAGAATATAAACTCGCGTAATAAGACAGGCACTTTGGTCAGGCAGCAGTGGTACGTAAGACTCCTTCAGGAAATACTGCTGGGATGGACTGCCGCTGGCGAGACGGATGGACAGACAGATAGATGGACGGACAGATAGACAGATGGACGGACAGACAGACAGACAGATGGACGGACAGATAGACAGATGGACGGACAGACAGATAGTTGGACAGACAGACAGACAGATAGGCAGACATACATACGTAAATAAAAACCTCTCTCATCGTCTCCTTTCTCTCTTCTCTCTCTATTCCTCTTTCTCAGTGTCTCTCTCCTCTTTTTCTCTTTCTCTTCCCCGTTTCTCTCTCTTTCTCTTTTATTCTCACTCCCTCTTTCAATCTCTCTCTCTCTCCCTCCACCATATCTACCATAACCTCTACCTCTCGGCCTATAATAATTACCTCTCGGCCTCAATGACTCCTGGGCCTGTGACTCTCCTAATTGGTCGGAGGTAAGACAAACAAGGGGGCTATCTTCTTTTGAGAGAGAGAGAGAGAGAGAGAGAGAGAGAGAGAGAGAGAGAGAGAAAGGGAGAGAGAGAGAGTTCCAATTTTAGATACGAAACAAAACGAAAAAAATAAATCTCTCGCAATAGTTCCTCGCTAAACAAAATCATGTCCTTGTAAAATATGTTAGCGAACCCCTCATCAGTGCCTTGTTGTTCTCGCTGTCTAGGGAGAGGTACAAGCAGGGGTTCATATCAGGGCTTCAGGGGGTGACATAGTGTAGTTCTAGGTCATATCAGGGGTTCAGGGGTGACATAGTGTAGTTCTAGGTCATATCAGGGCTTCAGGGGTGACATAGTGTAGTTTTAGGTCATATCAGGGCTTCAGGGGTGACATAGTGTAGTTTTAGGTCATATCAGGGCTTCAGGGGGTGACATAGTGTAGTTCTAGGTCATATCAGTCTAGGGTGGGTATAGTGTTTTAGGTCATATCAGGGCTTCAGGGGTGACATAGTGTAGTTTTAGGTCATATCAGGGGTTCAGGGGTGACATAGTGTAGTTTTAGGTCATATCAGGGGTTCAGGGGTGACATAGTGAAGTTTTATGTCATATCAGGGCTTCAGGGGTGACATAGTGTAGTTTTAGGTCATATCGGGGTTCATAGGTGGCATAGTGAGTTTTAGGTCATATCAGGGCTTCAGGGTGACATAGTGTAGTTTTAGGTCATATCAGGGCTTCAGGGTGACATAGTGTAGTTTTAGGTCATATCAGGGCTTCAGGGGTGACATAGTGTAGTTCTGGGTCATATCAGGGGTTCAGGGGTGCTATAGTGTAGTTTAGGTCATATCAGGGCTTCAGGGTGACATAGTGTAGTTCTAGGTCTATCAGGGTTCAGGGTGACATAGTGAGGTTTTATGTCATATCAGGGTTCAGGGGTGACATAGTGTGTTTTTAGAGTCATATCAGGCTAGGGGTGACCTGAGTGTAGTTCTAGGTCCATATCAGGGGTTCCGGGTGACATAGTGGGATTTTATGTCATATCAGACTGGGGGTGACATAGTGTAGTTTTAGGTCATATCAGACTGAGGTGACATGTGTAGTTCTAGGTCATATTAGAACTCAGGGGTGACATATGTAGTTTAGAGTCATATCAGACTGGGGGTCACATAATAGTGTCTAGGTCATATCAGGGTTCAGGGGTGACATAGTGAAGTTCTGGGTTACTTTCAGACCCTGGGATCACTTCAGAGGATTCAGGGGAGGATTTAGTAAAACTGGCTGGTCTGAACTGATACAAACCTTATATAAACAAATTCCGTCCATCAGTGGAATAATAAGGAAATTTCTGACTGACTCACCTGTAATAATTAACACATTTGACTGACTCACCTGTAATAATTAACACATTTGACTGACTCACCTGTAATAATTAACACATTTGACTGACTCACCTGTAATAATTAACACATTTGACTGACTCACCTGTAATAATTAACACATTTGACTGACTCACCTGTAATAGTTGAGGATCTGGGCGAAGACTCCTGGGTGCCTGTCGAAGAAGTACTCATTGAGAACAGGGTCGTAGTTCGCCAACGCCTCCGTCAGTCGGGAGAGGCGAGTGGCAGGTATTTTCTTGAGAGTCGCCTTGTATGTCTCGAACCTGTGTGATGATGTGAACAGGTAAACGGTGATTGATTATAAGGTCTCTCTCTCTCTCTCTCTCTCGCTCTCTCTCTCTCTCTCTCTCTCTCTCTTCCCGCCCTCCTCTCCCGCCCCTCTCCCCCAAGGATCCAAAGGTAACCCAAGTTTCGAAGTCCTGCGGGAAAATTAGCGATGATCCGAGGAAGGAGAGGATTAGAGTCACGTTCTCCATACCTTCAATTATCTTTATTTATTTTATTAATTTATGGATAGTTATAACGTGTGTGTGTGTGTGTGTGTGTGTGTGTGTGTGTGTGTGTGTGTGTGTGTCATACGTCTGCTCGTGGTGCTCAATGTATGGCTGACTCCGGGGGTATGTCTGGGGTATGTCTCTGGGTACGACTCTATGGGTACGACTCTCTGTGGGTATGACTCTGGGGGTACGACTCTGGGGTACGACTCTGGTTTGACTCTGTGGGTATGACTCTGGGGGTACGACTCTGGGGTACGTCTCTGGGGGGGGTACGACTCTGGGGTACGACTCTGGGGAGTACGACTCTGGGGGTGCAGTGACTCTGGGAATTACGACTCTGGGGAATTTTGACTCTGGGGGTACGACTCTGGGGGTACGACTCTGGGGGTACGACTCTGGGGGTACGACTCTGGGGGTACGACTCTGGGGGTACGACTCTGGGGGTACGACTCTGAGATACAGTTTCTGATATGTTGCGTTGGATATTGTGTCTCTTGTGTGTGTCTCAGATCTTTATGAGAGAGAGAGAGAGAGAGAGAGAGAGAGAGAGAGAGAGAGAGAGAGAGAACTAATTGCACACTTAATATCTTTACCTCCTTCCATGATATCTCACAGCTGCTCTGAATTAATATATTTTCATCATTCCTTTCTTACATTAGCCTTTGATCTGCTTTTAATTCCACTTTATGAACTAATTTTAATCTAATCTAACCTACCTGCCTTATATCTGAGTGTCAGGAGGTGTCAGTCTTCCTTATATCTAGGTGTCAGGAGGTGTCAGTCTGCCCTATATCTCAAAGCCAGTTAATTATATGTGGTTGAAGATGAATGCAAGGAGGAGATGACAAGATATAGGAAAATACCCAAATTATCTTGTTTTGTTAAGTTAGGATACGTCTGGTTGTGGTTAGGTTAGGTTAGGTTAGGTTAGGTTAGGTTAGGTTAGGTTAGGTTGTGAGTGGGTGTGAGGTGGAGGCGTGGCGTGGCAGCAGAGGGACACACAGGTATTGATATGCATCGTGGTATTGTATGTAAATTAGCTTGGTACAGTTTTAGGTTGTTTTTAAAAGGTCATTGACGCGTTACCAGCTGTAGTGTGTGGGTAAAAGGTAGTTATGGTGTTAGTAATGATAATGAGGCTGTCTGTTATACTACTACTTCCACTATTTTACTACTACTACTACTACTACTACTACTACTACTACTACTATATTTGTAAAGTAGCCTCCAGCCTCCCCCAATAGCCACACCTTCGCCACCATTTATTTACCTTAATATTAAATATCCTAATACATAAGCAACTATCCTATCTGTGTTAAATTAGTTGAGCCGCAGATCGATGCAGCTACTACTACTACTACTACTACTACTACTACTTTTTATGGCCTCCTTTGCCGCCCGTCTTCTACACATTTTTATTGCTTAACTATCCCTAATACAAAAGTAACTACTCTCTCTCTCTCTCTCTCTCTCTCTCTCTCTCTCTCTCTCTCTCTCTCTCTCTCTCTCTCCTTACCTTATGCCTCCCACGTTAAGAATGATTCTATTCTCTCCGTCCATGGTAATTATAGTGTGGTAGCGTGGTAGTGTGGTAGGTCACCCAGCAGGCTCACATCACGACGCCGCCACCACCACACTAGCCTGTTGACTTCGTTGTTTCACCATCATCATCATCATCACCATCATCATCATCATCATCTTCATCATCATCACTTCACGTATCACCACCATCACCATACAGACCCTGGCTTATCAACATCATCCTGGGAAAAAAAAGAGATATGGAATGAGTTTTAGAGTTCATACTGGGAAAAATAATCATGCTGGGAGTTTATATTCATCCTGGAATAAAAAATAGCGATTATCCCGGTAGGTACTAATGAGGAGTATACCATCCTAGGAAAAAAAATTACTCAGTTAATGATTATGATGATACTAGAAAAAAATATATAAACGCACACACACACATACACACACACATACACACACACACACACACACACACACACACACCGGAACAATTTTTTGCAACAAATGAGTTTTCACGTAGATTGTTACTGTAAGCCACTACTGTGCAACAAGTGAACTGCCTGCAAGCTTTCCACTTTCTGCAATCAGCGAGCTTCCTGGAGGGGTCACTAGTTTGCAACATGTGAGAGTCGAGGTAGAATGCCACACCATGCAACATTCTGCAACATATATCTCCCTCCTGGTGTAGTCAAATGTCTAAATTCTCTAATATATTGCGTGTGGGTTTTATTTCCCCGCAGCAAGAGTTAAGAGAATGTATTTTTTTGTTAGAACGTGTAGTCTTGGTGTCATTTGGTCGCCATCTTTGTTTCGGGAGTAAGTTGTGTGTTAAGGTTAAGTTAAGTTAAGTTAAGAGAGCACTTTACAGGGTGTAGATTGTAGAAGTTAGGGATATAGGTTAAATGGGTTCCAGTTCTAATGGGTTCCAGTTCTAATAGGTTCCAGTTTTAATGGGTTCCAGTTCTAATGGGTTCCAGTTCTAATGGGTTCCAGTTCTAATAGGTTCCAGTTCTAATAGGTCCCAGTTCTAATAGGTCCCAGTTCTAATAGGTTCCAGTTCTAATGGGTTCCAGTTCTAATAGGTTCCAGTTCTAATAGGTTCCAGTTCTAATAGGACCCAGTTCTAATGGGTTCCAGTTCTAATGGGTTCCAGTTCTAATAGGTTCCAGTTCTAATAGGTCCCAGTTCTAATAGGTTCCAGTTCTAATATGTCCCAGTTCTAATAGGTCCCAGTTCTAATATGTCCCAGTTCTAATAGGTCCCAGTTCTAATAGGTCCCAGTTCTAATAGGTTCCATTCTTAATACGAAACAATGGCAATATAACCTAAACTAACCTAACCTAACCTAACCAGCCCTCGTACTGTAGTGTCCTCAGGGAACACGATCAGCCCCCGGATAAAAACTCTTGTGCACTTAACCCCCCCCTCTCCTCCCCTCCCCGCCTCCCCCCCTCCTTCTACCCCTCAGGTGACGTTTACTGAGGAGGAGAAAATTGCTTCTCTCCTCTACCTGACATCTTCATTCTCCCTCCAGATGGTGAGAGAGTGTAGCGAGGGAGGTGTTTTGCGTTCGTCATCTCCAACGAACCCGGAATCGGAACCCCAATATCGAACCTAATACCGAACCCCAATATCGAACCCAATACCGAACCTAAACCCCGTACCGAACCAATCACTGAACCCAAATCCCTAAAGAAACCAATACCGAACCCAATACCGAACCCCAAATAGAGTCGTTAGATTATTTTAAAACATTTTGTTCATTAATCAAATTATTCTAAAATATTACAAACTCATCAAATTCTTGTACAATATTCCCCCATTACTCACAAAGGCTACGATAAAATACCTCAAAAGCCTAAATAACCTGAGCCTATATTTGCTAATTGCCAACAGGTGTAAAAAAAAATTAATGGGTTCATGAATTCGGTATAGGTAACACGACTTCCCACTCAGGACCGAAGGCTGGCCCAGGCGGGATTAATTTGACACTGTTCTAAAAAAAATGGAGGTTAGGTTAAGTTAGGTTAGGTTAGGTTAGGTTAGGTTAGGTTAGGTTAAGTTAGGTTAGGTTAGGTTAAGTTAGGTTAGGTTAGGTTAGGTTAGGTTAGGTTAGGTTAGGTTAGGTTAGGTTAGGTTAGGTTAGGTTAAGTTAGGTTAGGTTAAGTTAGGTTAGGTTAGGATTGGGTTAGGTTGGGTTAAGTTAGGTTGGGTTAAGTTGGGTTGGGTTAAGCTGGGTTGGGTTAGGTTGGGTTAAGTTAGGTTAAGTTTGGTTGGGTTAGGTTGGGTTAAGTTAGGTTTAGGTTAAGTTAGGTTGGTTTAGGATTAGGATTAAGGTTAAGTTAGGTTAGGTTAAGTTAGGTTAGGTTAAGTTAGGTTAGGTTAAGTTAGGTTAGGTTAAGTTAGGTTAGGTTAAGTTAGGTTAGGTTAAGTTAGGTTTGGTTAGGTTAAGGAATAAATTTTTCACTACAGCCCAGCATAGATCTCTAAGCTTCACCATCTCTTGCCCAGACGTCCGGTGGTATTGAGGAGTGAACGATCGCCTGGGGTCTGTGTGGTCTAACCTCTACTCGACTCCTCGCCCACTCGAATCCCAGGACGAACTAATGCTTTTTTTTTCCTCTTAGTTCCACGTTATCCCTCGCCTGAGAATTTGGGAGAGATAACAGACAATAACACATTCCCTCCGTTAGTCTGTCTGTAAACACTAAGTCACACACACACACACACACACACACACACACACACACACACACACACACACACACCCCCACACACACACACACACAAGACCAGTCATAAACAACCTTCCTTTACCTAGATTGAAAAGGCAACATTTTACCCACCAAATATATTGCGACAACATTACTATCAGGTTTTACGAGAATACCGTCGAACACTGGACAGATAAGAACGTTCACAACCCCTTAAGAACGAACATAGTGAGTGGAACGTTACAGAAGTTATCGTTCAACTTTAAGACGCCTTTCCCTTGTGTAAATATTTAAACCATCATCCTTAAGTAAATGAATAAACTATGTTCTTTTTTTTGATGTATAAACCATTTTCCTAAAGATTATATGCCATTGGTCTAGACTCTCCTATAATTTAACGTCTGTGTGTAGTTATATCACATATAGAATACATATATAGGTATAACATCATATAGCAGACCTACAGGCAGCTTCAGGGATATAATTGTTATATATCTGATGGAATAATAATGTGTTTGTGCATCTGTCTGTTTTGTCAAAGGCCTGGAAATATATAGGTTTTACGAGCACTAGTACACGCCTATAGAAAATAAAATAGCAATAAATAGGAAAAGTAATTGGCAATAGCACTTTACAGGGTGAAATAATGTGCTGCTGTTGTTGTTGTTAATGGGATTTTTTTTTCAGGTGTTAGAGGGTTATAGAATTTTTTTTTTAATGAAATGGACAGAATCAGTTTCAGAGCGTCGTTTGTCGTTTTGGTTAACTGTTAACCCTTTGAGTATGATGATTTAACCCTTTGAGTATGATGATTTAACCCTTTGAGTATGATGATTTAACCCTTTGAGTATGATAATTTAACCCTTTGAGTATGATGATTTAACCCTTTGAGTATGATGATTTAACCCTTTGAGTATGATGATTTAACCCTTTGAGTATGATGATTTAACCCTTTGAGTATGATGATTTAACCCTTTGAGTATGATGATTTAACCCTTTGACTATAATGATTTAACCCTTTGACTATGATGATTTAACCCTTTGAATACCTTAACTTAACCCTTTGAATACTATCACATAACCCTTTGAGTACGATGCCAACCCCTTCAATAATAAATAAATATAACAACAAAAATATAGAAACTATTTAACGATTTCACTTGAGTTGTTAAATAAAAAAAATAATCACTTTATATTGAACTTGAAATATTGGTAAGATTTCTGTTTATATATTTCTTGGAAAGCTGAGGGGTCGTGTTTGTTTCATTGTCACAGAGTCATAATGTATTGCCCTGGGTGTCATTAGGAAGAATAATATATTACTGTAATTTCTTTGTGATTTAAGGCTTTTTCTCTATACTTTTCCTTTAGGGTGTGGGGATGTGGGTAGAGGAAGGGGGATGTGGGTGGGGAAAGGGGTGTGTGGGTGGGTAAGGGTGTGTGTGGGTAAGGGGTGTGTGGAGTAAGGTGTGTGTGGGTAAGGTGTGCTGGGTGGGTAGGGGTGTGTGGGTGGGTAAAGGGTGTGTGTGTGTGTGTGTGTGTGTGTTGTGTGTGTGTGTGTGTGTGTGTGTGTGTGTGTGTGTGCATTTGTGTGCGTGTGTGCGTGTGTGTGCGTGTGTGTGTGTGTGTGTGTGTGTGTGTGTGTGTGTGTGTGGCTCAACAAAGTACAATAAATATTTAGAAAGCTATAATGAACAGAGCTTTTCAATAAGGGTTTTCACAGTGTAATTCATGAGAGGGTGTACGTGTGTTTCTGGAGGTCAGGTTAGGTTAGTTTAGGTTAGGTTAGTGTATCACGTATTCTGAGGTCAGGTCAGGTCAGGTCAGGTCAGGTCAGGTCAGGTTAGTGCATCATAAACTGTGTGGTACAAGATATGTGTCTGTGTGTGGCGGTCTGTGAAAGAATATTACCCAGTATGTCGGTTCGAATCCCCTTACAGGAAATAACATGACGCTTAGTATTTATTTGTTTATTTACCACCAACATTATTCAGTGAGGGAGTAGAACCACTGGAGTAGAACCACTGGAGTAGAACCATTGGAGTAGAACCATTGGAGTAGAACCATTGGAGTAGAACCATTGGAGCAGAACCACTGGAGTAGAACCATTGGAGTAGAACCATAGTAACTTTTTGTTTATAAATAGTATTACATGTCATTAGAGGTCAAGTTTGTTGGAGTTGTATATGACATGCAATGAAGTTCCCGGGCGTACAGCAGAGGAGGGGGAGGAGGAGAGAGGGAGGGAGAGGAGGGAGGGGGGAGGAGAGATGTCTGAGAGATGAGGGGGAGGGAAAGAGGGAGAGAGGTGAATAGGGAGAAAGAGTAATGGGTGAGGGAGAAAGAGAGAGAGAGGCAGGGAGGAAGGGAGGGAGAAAGAGTAATGGGGAGAGAGGGAGAGAGAGAGAGAGCGATGTAGAAAGGGAATGGGAGGGAAGGAAACAGGGAGAAGGAGGGAATGAAGAAGAAATTGAAGAAAGAAGAAAGAGGGAGGGAGTGATTCAAAAAGAGAGAGTGAGTTCTTCCTTCAAAAATCACTATTGTTTCTCTCTCCCTCTCTCTCTCTCTCTCTTACACACACACACACACACACACACACACACAGCTTCAGTATATCAAAGTCACCATAACCTACATAACATCTATACACACACACTCTCTCCCAACTTTCACCAGAATGAAAGCCCCCAAACTTTCTCCAGTCCTTTAGCACCAGTCCGACATATTACCAAAGACCTTTCTCTCTTTTTAACCATCTCCTTCCTTTCTTCCTCGCTTTCTTAAGATTTTCTCCGGGTGTAGTATCTTCACTCTCTCTTTCTTTCTTCCTTCCTTCCTTTCTGGATAATAGAGCTTCTTCTTTTCTTTTCTTGCGTGCTATTTTCTTCCTTACTTCCTTCTTCCTTCATTCCTTCTATCCTTCCTTCCTTCTTCCTTCTTCCTTTCTTCCTCCTTCCTTCCTTTTCCTTCCTCCCTTCCTTCCTTCCTCCTCCTTCCTTCCTTCCTTCTTCCTTCCTTCCTTCCTCCCTTCCTTCCTTCCCTTTTATAATATTTCAACACAAAACATAACCTCTCACCTGTCCTTCTACAATATATACCTGTAATACTCTCCTCCCCTTTAACCCTATACCATATATATTCCTCTAGTATAATAAAGACA
>NW_024751660.1:4430314-4447814 GCF_018991925.1 Homarus americanus | reverse complement strand
GGAGCTTTAAAGGAACGGGGAGGAGGAAGAGGATTTTTAAAGGAAGAGGAAGGAGTAGAAGATGGTTCCTGGTATATACTGAGTTGAGTTAAGTTTAGGTTTGGTTAGGTTAGGGATACGTTTAGTTAGGTCAGGTTAGGTTAGGTTAGGTTAGGTTAATATTTGGTGTACATATGTTAGTAGAGAATATTAGAGATGAGCTTGTAGCGGCTCACGACAGATGGGGATTCTGCAGGAATTCCCGGCCCTTGGAGTTATGGGCTGTGAGGCGCTTTGAACCACGGTATTTGAGGAGGAGAGGGGGTGATATGGGAGGGAGGGAGGGAGGGAGGAAGGGAGAGAGGGAGGGAGGAAGGAGAGAGGGGGAGGGAGGAAGGGAGGGGGAGGAGGAAGGGAGGGAGGGAAGGAACAAGATGAGAGGGAGGGTGGGAGGTAGTGAGGGAGTTAAGGAAATAGGAAGGGGGAGAGAGATGATGAGAGGAAAGGAAGCAGGAAGGGAAAAGGGAGAGATGGAAAGAGGAAGAGAGAGAGAAAAAAAGAAAGAGAGGAAGGGAGGGAGAGAGAGATAGAAAGAAAGAGAGGAAGGAAGGGAGAGAGAGAACAAGAGCCTACATCAGAGGAACTGTTTCAAGGTATATATACAGTATATCGATAAAGGCTTCTGACAGTTACTAGTAAACACACACATGGTTTATTTCTGTATATTGTGAAGAGTTTAATATACCTCACCGTGTATGTGTGTAACTATAGTAATTATATCATTTGAGTACTCCCCTTCGTTCTCCCCTTCTCCCTTCTCTCCCCTTCCCTCCTCCCCCCTCTCTCTCATCTCCCCCCCCCTTCTCCCTTCTCTCCCCTTCCCCCCTTCCCTCTCCTCCTCTGCTCCCTCTCTCTTCCCCCCCCTCTCCCATTCCTTCCTCCTCCCTCTCTCCCTTTCTCTCTCCTCTCCCTCTTCCATCCCCCCTTCTCTCTTCTCTCCATCCTCCTCTTCCCCTTTCCCCCTCTCCCCTTTCCTCTCCACCCCCCCCCCTCCTCACAGGTCACTAGGTAGGGGGGGAAAGGAAGGGGGGAAGGGGGGGGAAACATCGTCTTTAGGAGGAAATTACACAGTTACCTGAGTCTCTCTTTAGTAAAATGTCTCTCAGTGTGTCTCTCAGTCTCCCAGTGTGTCTCTCAGTCTCCCAGTGTGTCTCTCAGTCTCCCAGTGTGTTTTTCAGTCTCCCAGTGTGTCTCTCAGTCTCTCAGTGTGTCTCTCAGTCTCTCAGTGTGTCTCTCAGTCTCTCAGTGTGTCTCTCAGTCTCTCAGTGTGTCTCTTAGTCTCTCACTATTGTACTCTTGGGTGTTAGTACAGAGTGAAAATGTGTGTTGAGATTTGGTTAGATTTGGTTGGGTTAGGTTTGGTTTGGTTAGGTTAGGTTAGGTTAGGTTAGGTTAGGTATTAAGAAACATATTAACCTATTCTAACCTAACCTAACCTAACCTAACCTAACCTAACGTCTGGTAATCTCAGAATCTTACACAAGAGAGAGACTTACGTTGTTTATTTCCTCATAACTCAAACTGACGTAAGGTAAACACAAGTAGCGGCCAAAAGGTCGTAACACTCACATTTATACGACGACGGAAATTTCTTGAGGTCATCTTCCCCTAAACCACCCCCCCCCCCCCAGACCCCCACTCTACATCCCTCCCTCTTCCCTCTTCCCCTCCCCCTCCCTCTCTTCTATCTTCCTCTCCCCACCGCCCCAGCTCCTTTTATCTCCCCCCTCCCACCCTCACCTCCCCTCCTTCACTCCTCACACCGGTATCAATAAATAAACATATTAAATCCAGCTGTCGGCCTCTAAGAACTCGTGACGTCAACAATATATCTGATCACGCGAAGATTAGTCACCCCAGTTTATTTCACCTGAAGATCATCCACCCCAGTTTATTTCACCTGAAGATCATCACCCAGTTTATTTCACCTGAAGATCATCCACCCAGTTTGTTTCACCTGAAGATCATCCACCCCAGTTTATTTCACCTGAAGATCATCCAACCCAGTTTATTTCACCTGAAGATCATCCACCCCAGTTTATTTCACCTGAAGATCATCCACCCCAGTTTATTCACCTGAGAATCATCACAGTTTATTTTACCATGATTATGCACTCTAGGTAGGTTAGGTTAGGTTAAGTTCCCTCAATCTTCTCTGTAATGTTACTTGATGGAATTAACGCCAGACGAACGTTCGCTTTGCTTTGTGCTTGCTGTGGGTTCTTAGCTCTAGCAGAGAGATCACAGATACTCACTCGGACAAAATAGATCCTCCGTTACAGCAGGCTATAGTTCCCCCGCCTCCCCTCCTCATCTCCCCCCTCCTCCCGCCTTCCCTCCCCACCCTCACCCTCCTCCCTCGCCTCCCCCTCCCCCCACCCCTCTCTCCCCCCCCTCCTCCCACTTCTCCCCACGCCCCTCCTCCTCCTCCCAGGATCAGGTACAGGAAGACCCTCCACTGGGACAGAAATAGACAGGTAATATAAACACATGTTGGGGCGGGGCAGGCCAGGTGTGTAGGGCGGGGCAGGCCAGGTGTGTAGGTGGGGGTGAGGGGAGGGAGGGGGATGTAGGTGGTGAGGGAGGAAGGGTGAGGTTAAGAGGAGGTAAGGGAGTGAGGTATGAGGGAGAGGAGGAGAGTGAGGTATGAGGGAGGGAATATGAGAGTATGTGAGGTACACGTCTAAATATATGTCACAGGTGTGTAATTTAAGGGCGCCTCGGGGTACAGTGTGTGTGTGTGGGCTACAGTGAGGATTATATGTGTGTGTCAGAGGGAGAGATGGAGTGAGGGGGTGAGGGAGAGGGTGAGGAGGTGAGGAGAGGTGGTGTGGGGAGGTGAGGGAGAGAGGTGAGGGTGAGGGAGAGATGGTGGGAGGAGGTGAGGGAGAGAGAGGGTGAGGGTGAGGAGAGGGTGGGGAGGTGAGGGGGAGATGGTGTGAGGGGGTGAGGGAGAAGAGGTGAGGAGGTGAGAGAGGGTGAGGAGGGTGAGGGAGAGATGGTGTGAGGGGTGAGGGAGAGAGAGTGAGGGAGGTGAGGGAGAGAGAGGGTGAGGGGAGGGGTGAGGGAGAGATGGTGTGGGGGTGAGGGGAGAGAGGGTGAGGGGAGGGTGAGGAGAGATGGTGTGGGGGGTGAGGGGAGAGAGGGTGAGGGAGGGTGAGGGAGAGATGGTGTGAGGGGGGGTGAGGGGGAGAGAGGGGTGGGGAGGTGGGGGAGAGATGGTGTGGGGGGTGAGGGGAGAGGGTGAGGGAGGTGGGGAGAGATGGTGTGGAGTGAGGAGATGGTGTGAGGGGTGAGGAGAGAGGGGGTGAGGGAGGGTGAGGGAGAGAGAGGTTGGGAGGTGAGGGAGAGATGGTGTGGGGGGTGGGGAGAGAGAGGGTGAGGAGGGTGGGAGAGGAGAGATTGGGGAGGGTGGGGGAGAGAGAGAGAGGAGGGGTGAGGGGAGGGAAAAGGGAGAGAAGGAGGGGTGAGGGAGGGTGGGGAGAGAGAGAGAGGGGTGAGGGGGTGGGGAGATGGGTGGGGGGTGAGGGGAGAGGGGTGGGGGGGTGTGAGGGGGAGAGAGGGTGAGGGGAGGGTGGGGGAGGGAGGGTGAGGGGAGGGTGAGGGAGGAGAGAGGGGTGGGGAGGGAGAGAGGGTGAGGGGGGTGGGGAGAGGTGGTGTGAGGGGTGAGGGGAGGAGATGGGGGTGGGGAGGGAGAGTGAGGGGAGGGTGAGGGAGAGGGTGAGGGAGGGTGAGGAGAGAGAGGGTGGGGGAGGGGTGGGGAGGAGAGAGGGTGTGAGGGGTGAGGGGAGAGAGAGAGGGGTGTGGGAGGGTGGGGGAGAGAGGGGTGAGGGGAGTTGAGGGAGAGAGGGGTGGGGAGAGAGGGTGGGGAGGGTGGGGAGAGATGGTGTGGGGGGTGGGGGAGAGGGTGGGGGAGTTGGGGAGAGAGAGTGAGGGAGGGTGGGGAGAGGGGGTGGGGAGGGTGGAGGGGAGAGAGAGGTGGGGGGAGGGTGGGGAGAGAGGGGTGTGGGGGGGGGTGGGGAGAGAGGGGTGTGGGAGGTTGAGGAGAGAGGGGGAGATGGTGTGGGGAGGGGGGTAGGGAGAGAGATGGTGTGGGAGTGAGGGGAGAGAGGGTGTGGGAGGTGAGGGAGAGAGAGGGTGTGGGAGGGTAGGGAGATGGTGTGGGGGAGGGGGTGAGGGAGAGAGATGGTGTGGGTGGGTGAGGGAGAGAGAGGGTGGGGAGAGAGAGAGGGAGAGGGGTGTGGGAGGGTGAAGGTGGGATGGGAGGGGTGAGGAGGAGAGAGATGGTGTGAAGATAGATAGAGAGAGAGAGAGAGAGAGAGAGAGAGAGAGAGAGAGATTCTTTCAATGTACCAAAAATAAATACTGAAAAAAATATCATATTACAACATTAAAACTATTTATCAAAACTTAAATACTAAATTGAGAAGAAAAATATTTGGAAGATAAACACCGATAATTTGAATACTTAATTGAAAAGAAGAAATTGAGTATTAGGAAAAAGAGAACTTGAAAAATGATTAATCTCGGATCACCTGAAGATTAGGCACTCCAGCTTCTTTTATCTGAAGATTCAGAACTCTGAAGTTAACCTAACCTAACCTAACTTAACCAATTTATTTCACATGAATGTTAACCACCCTAACCTAACCTAACCCAACTCCCAGCAGGTAGCATTAGTGTGGCTAATCTGCAGGTGAACCCAAAAACCAATTTGAGTTTTAAAATGAAAATATTGAGTCATAAAAATAAAGAAATGAGAGAAATGTGAGAATTTAAATAAAGAAATTTAAAAGGACAAATTTTAAATCCTAGAAAAAAAATATTTGAAAATAATATTAGAATTCCATAAAAAAAAATTAAAGTTAAAGAGAAAACGAAAAATATCTCCCTAAAAAGTTTGAAAAAATATATAACAAAACTACATTCAAACAGACCACCCCCTTCCCCAAAGAAGAAAATATTTGAACGACCAATAATATTGAAATTCATTTAAATTCCAATACAGAGACGAAACAAAAAGGGAAAGTATTTAGTAATTTGGTGAAAAAATTAAAAACTTTGAAAACTTTAAAAAACAGAATTGAAGCGAGTGAAGGAAGTTAACTTATATAATAATATAACGTATATTCAGTGAGGTGTGTTTGTCTCTTTGACTAAACTCGGAATGGGGATGCTACAGGGGGGGGAGTTACGGGGGTTAGGGGAGGAGGGGGGGGAAGGGGCTCTCAAAAAATTACCAAATCTCAAAAGGTCCATTACCACCCCCGATATATACGGCCAGGCAATAGACAACCTTCCTAGACCAGCATCCGCCAATAGGGTCGGCGGAATATGAAATAAGGCCCATAAAACACCCATATATGGGATAGGGTAGGCCGTCTAGTGCCTGTACCGACAGACAATAACTGACCCATGACACAACCCTAACACACTATTAGCTTAGTTAACCCACAGCAAGGCAGTCAGCCCGCCCTCTCTTACCTCCTCCTAAACTTCTTCAATTTCCAAACTATAACTTTCTTCTTCTACCTCTAATATTTTTCACCACTCCTTTCCCTCCAAAAGGGGGGGAGGCCACATGAGCTAAACTGCAGGGGACAGTTACAGAAGGAAGGGGAGGGGGAAGGTTAAAAAGGGAGGGGGGAAGGTGACATGGAAAAGTGGAGGTTGGAGAGGAGTAAAGTACTGGGGGAGGGAAGTGATGATACAACTTTAACTTTTATGTTAAGACTTGGCTGTTATAAAACCCTAACCGCTTCACATAAAAGAGAAAAAATCCAATACTTCCCTCAAAAAAAAACCCTTGGTGGTAACACCCCCGAGGTCTTAACACTGTGTAGAGGAAACCTGAACCTTGTGGTATAACATCAAAAAAAATCCCGCATAAGTCTAAATTAACCCCGAGGGACTTAAAAAATACTGAGTAGGAGGCAGCCAGAGACCTTGCGGCATCACTCAACACAACACCAAGAGAGTCAAGTGTACAGAAGAGTGGTTGAGATACAAAGTAAACAGGACGATCCCCCCGTCCCCTCCCCTCCCCTTCCCTCCCTTCCCTCCCTTCCCCTTCCCCTCCCCTTAAGACCACTACGTACAGCCTCCCACACGGCAAAATAACACACATTGCTCCCCCGAGGTCGTGGCGGCGGCCCGGATTACACAAACATCTGGGACGCTGTTACAGAGATGGAGAGTGCTAGCGAGTGTCTGAGGGCGGGAGGTGATGGTCACTGGGGAAGTTTAGTCATGATTGGCGGTAGTGGTCCTCGGTAACGGCTGGTGCTGGTGCTTTCTGGGGGGTTTCTCATACATACATACATACATACATACATACATACATACATACATACATACATACATACAGTGAACACTAACAATTAAGGCTTCAACACCTGTCCGTCCACCTGAACCACTGTAAACAAACATTAATATGAACTAACTTAACATCAGGTGTAAGCGAAAGGTAGATCATAATTAAGACTAACACACGTCAAAAACTGCAAACCAAGCGTGAAGCAAAAGTCATAAAGAAACATTAAAAGATGACAGGTGAGGCTGGCCCAGGTGTTCAAATATTACTCCCTACCTGTGTTCACTCACCTGTCCTCACCTGTGTGTTTTATTGGTCTGGTTTATGAACAGGTTTATAGATACACCTCTGTTTTAACATGCTGTGGTGGTTTAAAATAACATTACAGAATATGGTTTATGAATTTCATGTATTTTGCTGTAGCTTAATGTAAATTGGAACCCATTTCAGTGTTGTGAGAATAAACAAGAAGATGTTGTCGATCAGGCTGAATAATTAATGTTGTATTTACACACACACACACACACACACACACGCACACACACACACACACACACACACACACACACACACACACACACACACACACACACACACACACACACACACACACACACACATAATGACTACTTCATGATGACTGACATTGACACTAACCCTCACCAATACCGAACCCACATAATAATCTCTATAGACACTAATAATAAGGTCTAAAATACGCTAAATGTATCTTACCTCCAGTGTACTGTTAACTCTACACCGCGTTGACGTCACATCCTGGGAAAAAAAATAAAAATATGTCCTTTTTTTATCATTTATCGAGGCCAGGTGAAGGTAGCGTCTTCATCTCAACCTGTATCTATGACAATGTTAATTAATTCCAGGTTAGACTAATATTAACCCTTTCAGTATTAAATGTCAGTGTTAATGTTTAATTTAACTAATGCCAAAGGCGATTTTATCCAGCAAAAGGTTAGTTATTATCAACGGAAATACACTTTTTTTATGTTTCTTTCACTATATAGTCCATAATATTACACATAGAAATCTGACATTATTAATATTACACACCTAAATCTGATCTCAATTAGAATTCCTTAAGCAAAATCTCTTAAATCCGGTTCTGAGATAAATCCGGTTCTGAGATAAATCCGGTATACGGGTGTTTGTGTGAGTGTTCGTTTATGTTAGGTGATGCAAAGGCGACTCCCTCCCCACCCCCCCTTCCCCTTCCCTTTGCTTCCTCCCCCCGGCCTTCATGGAACCCTGGTTATCGATAAGGGTCAGGGGGGGAGAGGAGGAGTAAAGGGGGAGGAGGAGAAGAAGAAGAGGGTGAGAAGGAGAAGTAAAAGAGGAAGGAAGTTGAGGAGGATGAGAAGAAGAGGGTGGAGGGTGAGGAAAAGGTGGGAGATGAGAGGAGGAAGAGGAGTAGAAGGAGGAGGAGGAGGAGGAGGTGGAGGAAGTTAATCTAACCAAACTATTACCTAACCTAACCTAACCTAACATAACATAACCTAACCTAACCTAACCTAACCTAACCTAACCTAACCTTACCTAACCTGTATATGAACCTTGGAGCGAATACTACTTTTTGAATGAGAATATTTAATAGATATAATGTTTAATTTCTTTTTACTTTCTCTGCATAAGTGAGAAAGAAAATCAAGCAAGAGAGAGAGAGAGGTGAGACTTTCTCTTTATGGGAGGGAAAGTGAGGACGTAAAAGGCTTTCAAAATGTGAAAAATCGTATGAAGTTTTCTTTTTCTTCCCAATTTATTCCTATATTGGAAAGTCAGGGAAAGAAAGTGAGTTGAACTTTCTTTTTAAAGGGAAGGGAAAGTAGGGTAAGTTTCTCTAATAGTATGAGGGATTTTAGAAAGTGAAAATCTCTTAAATCAACTTTGTTTGGGTTACTTTCTATATGTAAAAGAGTCGAAAGGACATCTATGGAGCATGATTGGTGCTTTCTAGGAAGGGAAATAAGATAACTTTCACTAAATATAGGAAGTCTTATAAAAATTAAATTCACACAAATAAACTTTCTTTTCTTTTTACTGTCTAGGTCGGAGTGAGAGAAGGAGACCATGAAGAGACTTTCCAGGAATGAAAGGTTAGTGTAACTTTCCCTTCAACTGTATGAAGATTTACAGAAAGTGAAAGTCGCATAAATACTTTCTTTATATTACTTTCTTTACATAATTGAATAGAAAGGTCAATTGTATATCATGATAAGATTTTGGGAAGAGAGAAAGTGAGATTATTATCCCGAAACAGAAAATGAAAGTTATATAAATAAACATAATTTTTTACTTTCTATGCATAAGTGAGTAAAAAAAGTGAATAGAAAGGTTAACTGGATACCATGATAGATCTTTTTTTTGTAGGGGTGAGAGAAAATAAGATAAACTCCCTAAACAAAAAAGTGAAAGTTTCATAAATAAACTTTCTTTTTTACTTTCTATACATAAGAGAGCCAGAAGGGAGCAACAGCCGAGCATGAAGTCAGTCTCTGAGAAGGGGAAAGGTTGGCCTAACTTTCACTAACTGTATGAGGAGGGACCAGGTAGAAACTTTCTTAATTTCACTAAGGAGATAAAGTTACCTGGGACTATCCTCAAAATATTGTCTCTCTTTCTCCCTTCTCTTGGGTTCTTTTGAGAGATATGTGTCTGTCTGTCTATATATTTCCCTGTCTTTTTCTGTTTGATATCTGTGTCTTTTTATCTGTCTATCTGTCTGTCTGTCTCTCTCTCTCTCTCTCTCTCTCTCTCTCTCTCTCTCTCTCTCTCTCTCTCTCTCTCTCTCTCTCAGGGGCCATCATTCCATTAGGGTGTTCAAGATATTTATAAAAATGAGCTGAAGTAATTTCACCGCTTTGAGCACCAGCCTCCCTTAATGATGTGGACTGATGCAGTGAGAGAGAGGGAGAGAGTGTGAGAGTGAGGAGGGAGGGAGAGAGAGAGAGAGAGGGAGGGAGGAGGGAGGGAGAGAGAGAAGGGGGTGTGGGAGAGACGAAGAGAGAAAGGAATAAGGAGAGAGAGAGGGACACTAAAAACAATTGCCACCCTTGACAACTCAACATTCCATTACTTAAGTGACGTAAAAAAAGAGGAAAAGCTTGAAAAGTTTGTAAAGCTTAACGACAGATAAAACACTTGGGGAGGACAGGTAAGAGGGTGAGTGACAGCTTAATCTTCACTAATTAAGCTTTGTAATTACAGGTTGCATCGTTGGCTCTGACCAGTGTTGTGTCATAGTGGTGTGTGTGTGTGTGTGTGTGTGTGTGTGTGTGTGTGTGCGTGTGTATGTATGTATATATGTATGTAGTGTATGTATGTATGTAAATTAATGCAGTATTATAAAAATATTCCCTTCACTTCACCCTAAACATCCCAACGTCACTTAACCACTTAATACAAATGCAAATTCACACTACACTTTATACACCATGTCTCCTTAAGTACCTCACACACTTAACATAATTAGCATACGTCACTTAACATTATTACTAACACTTTTAACCATACCTGCTAACACCTGTAATTATCCCCACTCAGGTGAAATTTTTATCGTGGTATGAACTTAAGAAACTGCTAAATTCACTCTCGGGGTCTAGATTACCAAGAATTAACATGGTAAATTATCACGGTAAATTATCACGGTAAATTATCGCGGTAAATTATCACGGTAAATTATCACGGTAAATTATCACGGTAAATTATCACGGTAAATTATCACGGTAAATTATCACGGTAAATTATCACGGTAAATTATCACGGTAAATTATCACGGTAAATTATCACTGCATAGATTAGATTAAAGCGAGTAGCTAATTATCTAATCGGAGTTCCCCCAGAATGAGTGTTGCCATCAGGTGAGGATTGTTATTGTCTGTTATACCGTGTACCTGGAGATGCTGTGAGAGTCAGGTGATGGTGTCTGGATGTCGAGTTACTTGTAGGACTCAAAAGTGGGTAAAGTAGATGACGAAAAACACTTACTTTACTTAACTTTACTTTATATATACTTAAAGATTCCAGAGTTACACACACATGTCCTATAAAATAGACATATACTTTTTGATATACACAGTTACACACAACACACCCACACACCCTATAGCACACCCACACACCCTATAACACACCCACACATCCTATAACACACCCACACACCCTATAACACACCCACAACACAAACATCACTACACACCTTCCCTATTAAACCTGAACGTAACTCCTGGTTTATAAAATTACTACAGACTCTTTCACTTTTCACGACGATTTGAATAATTTATGAGTGACTGAAAATATTGGAAAAAGTTTAAAGGAAATAAAGTTTTTGTTTTTATGTAATGGATTTTTTTACGATACGTTTTGTTTTTTATGTTGTGGATTATTTGTTTATTTATTTATTAATTTATTTATTTGTTTATTTGTATTTTGGGTGAATATTTTGGTTTAGGAAGTTGGGAATTTTTTTTTAGAGAAATTAATTTGTAATACTAGACGTGATACATACATACATACATACATACATACATACATACATACATACATACATACATACACACTAAGCGAGATCAATAGGTGATGGTGAAGGAGTGTGTGAGGGAGACAACAATAGTCACATGTTGTTTGAGTGTACAGGACGCCTCGCTGACAGATGTTATTGACAGGTGAAGCCAGGTGTTGTGTCCGCTGTATTGATGATAATAATAATAATAGTAATAATAATAATATTAATAATAATAATAATAATAATAATAAGAAGAAGAAGAAGAAGAAGAAGAGGAAGTACAACAACAACAACAACAACAACAACAACAACAATTACCTAGAAACCATAACCTCACCTGTAATTAACTTCCCTCAAAAGCAAAAATCACTCCACATATACCACCAGGTGTGTCAGCGCCCCTAATGGTAAGGTAATTGTCTACGTAAACATGAAGATTTATACCAAAGTCTAGGTTTAATTTGACTTTGGTTTATAATATCAAAGTCTAGGTTTAATTAGACTTTGGTTTATATTAGTCAAGGCGTACAGGTGACAGATGCTAATACTCAGGTAAACAGTGGGGGGGAGGTGAGGTGAGGTGAGGTGGAGTTAGGTGGGGGTGGGGGCTGAAGAGGGAAAGAGATAGGGAGGGAGGGAAGTGAAGGAGGGTAGAGAATGAGGGAGGAAAATAGAAATATATAGAGAAAGAGAGAGAGAGAAAGAGGGGAAGAGAGAGAGAGAGAGAGAGAGAGAGAGAGAGAGAGAGAGATCAGTTAGAAGACGAGCATCGGGTCTCTCTCTCTCTCTCTCTCTCTCCCTTTAGGCAACAGAGTGATATATTGTGGACGTGTATGGCGGAGTTGGCCTGTCTGTCTTTCTGTCATTCTGTCTATCTGTCTATTGATTTATAAGGTACTACACACACACACACCCACCCACCCACACACACACACACACACACACACACACACACACACACACCGTAGGAGTTACTGAGTTGAGGTGGTGTTTTGGGTAGTGTATACTGCTGTGAGTGTGTGTGTGGGGAGGTCCTCCGGGTGTGTCTGGGGAGGTCCTCCGGGTGTGTCTGGGGTGTAGTTGGTTTAAGATGAGAGATGCCTTGAGAGGTGTCTGTCTGTCTGTCTGTCTGTTTGTCTGTCTGTCTGTCTGTCTGTCTGTCTGTCTGTCTCTCTCTCTATCTCTCTATCTCTCTCTTTATATATCTATCTTTCTCTCTCTCCCTTCCTAAATCATTTCTGTCCTCCCTCCCACTCTCCCTACCACCCTTCCCACCACCCTTCCTCTCTCCCTTCCTCCCTCCCACCTACCCTCCCTCTCTCCCTTCCCCACCCTCCCTCTCTCCCTTCCACCCCTCCCTTCTCCCTTCCCCACCCTCCTCCCTCCCACCTACCCTCCCTCTCTCCCTTCCCCACCCTCCCTCTCTCCCTTCCACCCTCTCCCTTTAATCTAAAATTTATAGAACTTCCAGGTCCAATTTTAACTACACAGTACCACCACCCAACTGTATCCTGTAACCTTACTGTACCCAGAGCCAGAGGGAAGAAACTACAGCATTTTAAGTTTATTTTGTAGTTACACCTGTACTGAATTTATGAACCGGATATATTGATGTTCCTGTATTTCTTTACTGTGTCTATGAAGGGAAAGAATTACGTAACCGATGCTGTATTTTGTAGTAGAATTTTGTATTGGTTTTGATTATTGTAAAAGAATTAATTAATGCACCTGTGACACCTGTAATTTTTATTTATTTTCACCTGTATCTGTACTAATATTAGATACAGGATACATGGCATTACTGTACCTGTAATTTTGTAACGAAATCTGTCCTGGCGCCAATTTGTTTTATATAGAGGAACAGATTTAGTCACTGTAACTCTCCCTGATGATGATATTTCAAAGACGCTGCGTTACTGTAATATGTGTACCCAAAAATCTGTACTGGTCCCGATTTTCCCCAATAACCTTTTCCAGATTTTGAATATAAAGCAGAGAACGAGACTTACCCCAACAGCTTACTAAATCCTGCCTGTGTGTGTGTGTGTGTGTGTGTGTGTGTGTGTGTGTGTGTGGTGTGTGTGTGTGTGTGTGTGTGTGTGTGTGTGTGTGTGTCTGTGTGTGTGTGTGTGTGTGTTTATATGTATGTGTATGTTTGTGTTTATATAACGTATGTATGTGTATATGTGTGTGTGTGAATGTTTACGTATATATCTGTCTGTCTGTCTGTCTGTCTATCTATCTGTCTATCTGTCTGTCTGTCTGTCTATCTGTCTGTCTATGCCTTCTGCTCTATCTGTCTGCCTGGCTGGCTGTCTGTCTGTCTGTTAGTCCACCTGTTGCCACGGTAACCAGAGGTGGTCGTGCTTCGGTACAAGAATACAAGCGCCGCGGTTATTTCTGTTCTGACTCATACAAAAACCCTTGCCACAGCAGAGCCCGAGGACCTTAACCTACCCTACCCTACCCTACCCACCCCACCCTACCGTTACCCCTATCCCACCCAACCCTACCCTACCCTACCCCCACCCCTACCAAACCCAACCCCACCCCTACCTACCTACCCCTACCCTACCCCTACCCTACCCCTTACCGTCCCACCCCACCCAACCCCAACCCCACCGCCTAACCCCACACCCCCACCTACCCTACCCACCCACCCTACCCCACCCCACTCCTACCCTACCCCACCCTACCCCACCCTACCCCAACCCCTACCACCCCACCCTAACCCCCACCCCTACTCGTTAACCCCATCCCAACCCCAACCCCACCCCACCCCAACTCACCCCAACCCCACCCCATCAGCCACCCCACCCCTCCACCCTATCCCCACCCCACCCCCCACCCCACCCCTACCCCACCCCACCGCCACCCACTCCCACCCCCCTCCCACCCCACTCCCATCAATCACCCCAACTCTACTCCACCCACCCTAACCCCACCCCTACCCCCACACCCTACCCTACCCCTACCCAATCTTAACCACCCCACTACCCACTCCCTCCTACCCTACCCTACTCTCCACCCTATTCTACCCTACCCTACCCCTACCCCCTTCTCTCTACCGTACCGTACCCTACCCTACCCCTATCCTAACCTAACCTACCCTACCCTAACCTAACCTAACCTAACCCTTCAGGTCTCTAGGGATTAAACACAGAGTAAAGTAAATCACATCACCAGGAGTCTCGACCATTCCCCAGGTAAACACTTGTGACATTGTGGCTGGACAGGTAGACACGGGACACACCTGTACACCGGACACCTGATAATAAACATAATGACTTTGTTTACTAAGGTTTGGTTATGTTTAATGGTGTCTGGTGAACATTGGTGGTGAGTGTTGGAGGTGGGAGTGGAGTGGGTGAGGGAGTATGAGGGAGAGGGAGGGAGAGGTAGGGTTAGAGGGAGTTAATCTTGGAATGGGAGGTGTAGTTGTTGTGGTGGGAAAGGGTGAGGGAGAGAGAGAGAGAGAGAGAGAGACAGACAGAGAGAGAGAGAGGAAAGTGAGGAAGGGCGAAAGAAATGGAGTTAGGGAGGGTGAAAGTAAGGATGATGAAAGGAGGAGAAAGAGTAGACGAGGGAGAGGGAGAGTGAAAGGAAAAGAGTTAAGAGAGAGAGAGAGAGAGAGAGAGAGAGAGAGAGAGAGAGAGAGAGAGAGTTAATTTATAGTTTCAAGTTTCAGAAATATCTCGATCATATTTATTGGTCGTGGAGGTTAAAATATTGCTGACGTGTTCTGGCAACTGTTGTGTGTGTGTGTGTGTGTAAAAATTTCATAGTCAAAACGCAACCCGTATATAAAGTGTCGACTGGACCCTGTGGTGAAGAATTCCCCCGGCCTCTCTCTCTCTCTCTCTTTAATACCTCGTTCTATATTCTCTCGGAGTGACGCTCATCTCGCCGGGTCCCTCAGGTGCTCAAGAGGAAGAGTTGAATTTCTCCCTTTTTTGTAGGGGGACGGTGAGAGACAGACAGATAGACAGGCAGACAGACAGACAAGGACAGAGACAGAGACACAGATAGAGACAGACAGAGAAATAGACAGACAGACAGACAGACAGACAGTCAGACAGAGAAATAGACGACAGACAGACAGACAGACAGACAGACAGACAGACAGACAGACAGACAGAGAAATAGACAGACAAATAGACAGAGACAGAGAAATAGACAGACAGACAGACAGACAGACAGACATATATAAAGCGAGATAGAGTTAGCTCACACCTCAACCCCCCTCTCTCTCTCTCTCCGTCTCTCTCTAAATCTCTTCATGACAGAACCATTCCCGACGGCTACTGGTCTTCCTGGAGGGCAAGTGACCTTTGACCTTTCCAACAGAGGGATTTCACCTGATATTTGTAAAGGTTAGAGACGCGAACAGGACCTTTACTTGATAAATTCTCTCTCTCTTTCTCTCTATCTCAAAATTAAATTCTTAAGACGTATCACCTGAAGATTAACCACCCTACCTTGTTTCACGTGTAGATTATCCGCTCTAATGCTAACCTAACCTAATCTAACATATTTCACCCTAACCTAACCAAACGTACCTTAACCTAACCTAATACTCAGGTAAACATTACGATAATTAATCTTCAGGTGATCCTCAGAAACTATTAAAAAAAATCCACTAATAATTCCCAATACAATTCTACCGTAATTAACTTCACTAATTACCTTATTATCCTAACCTAACCTAACAACAACAAAATATCACAGATAAGCTAATTCCAGTAAATGTTTTGTTGGTAAATTCCGGTGAAGAATGATCAGAGTTTTTCGGGGTGGTGGAGGGGGGGGGGCGGTACCGGGCTGTCAATACGGTTTACGTCAACGGGTCGGTATCATTCACCTGCTGTCTCCTGATAAATACAAGTGACTGTAATTGTTGAGTCTTTGTTAGTTAAGGGTATGTATGTATGTATGTATGTATGTATGTATGTATGTATGTATGTATGTATGTATGTATGTATGTATGTATGTATGTATGTATGTATACTTTCCTCTTTCTTCTCGTCCACACACACACACCATAATACACACGATTCTCTGGTACTTGAATACAAAGACTTCAAAATAATTCTATAAAACAAAATCCCTAAAAATATTAAATAAAATCCAACACGGAATTAACGTGACCATTAAATACGGGTTACACTAAGATTCTTATATCCTTAATAATTCCAACGGCAGAAATAGCGAACATAAATACTTCAGGTGTGTACTTGGGTTCATACAAAAGCCAATTAGCTGATCTAATCTACCTGGGCGGAGAAGGGGGTGGGTCGGGGTGTAAGGTAAGGTGGGGGATGGGGTCAGGGTGGTGTGGGGTCAGGGGTAGAGGTGGGTTTAGGGGTCAGGGTGTTAGGTTAGGTGGGGGATGGGGTCAGGTGGTGTGGGGTCAGTGGGTAAAAGGGTTTAAGGGTCAGGGTGTTGGGTAAGGTGGGATGGGTCAGGGTGGGGTGAGGGGTTAGGAAGGGTCAGGGTGGGTGACAGAGATACTAAGCTAGGTGTAAATATTTCAAGAGGCGTTTCTTAGGGTACGTGCTGGGTCTGTTTCCTGGCCGCAAGATATACATTAATGAGCTCTGTAATGACTACTGTATTTTCTTGACGACTGTACTGTACTCTGTTGTATTTTCATGACGACTGTATTTACTCTATTTCATTACTAACTGTACTATACTACCATGATTAACTGTATTATTACTGTATTTCTATGATTAACTTTATATGACTGTATTTCTATGACTAACTGTATATGACTGTATTTTAATGACTGTATTACCATGACTAATTGTATATGACTGTATTTTCACGATTAACTGTAATGCACTGTATTTCCACCACTTTACATTACCATATTTCCATTACAAGTACACTTTTGCTGTATTCCCATAGCAACTGTATCCTGGTGGAGTCATTAAGGTGAGTGAAGGTACTGTAATATACTAATGAGTGTTATGTTAGCCTAATTAACCTTGATTACCTGTGCGGGTGTGGGGGGGTGGTGGTGGTGTGTTTGTGTGGGTGGGTGTGGGTGTTTATGTGGTTGAGTGTGGGTGTGTGTGGGGGGATGTTTTTATGAGTGAGTGAGTGAGTGAGTGACGGCTCTCTAACACTCCCTCATCACCGTGTTTACCTCAGCTGACCGTCCGTGACGTGGTAGTGATGGATGGCCCGGCTGAATCCGTCACTACAATAAAGGCGACCCCTAAAATAATTGATCATAGCTGCGGTAGTGAGGGATGCTCGTACGCCCTGCAGAGTATAGATAGTGAGATCTATTAAAGAACTTTGAAGGAGTGAAGGATATAATCAGTTTGTTAGGAAAGGTGGGAATAATTGTTAGTGGTTTTTGTGTAGTGGCCGAATGGATACAACGCCCATTTCCCGTCCTAAGGTTCATTGGTTCGATCCCAGGGTATTTCCAATCCATCCATCCGGACACTTAGTAAACAGTACAGTACAGTGAAACCTCCATATAACGGACTCTTCTCTCCATATAATCCGTTAGATGGGGTTTCACATCTAACGGACACTTGATATAACGGAATTTTCTCTCCGTATAGTCCGTTCCACATTTTCCACAGAGCCAAAATATTAAAGTAACATTGAGG
>NW_024751660.1:4412814-4427814 GCF_018991925.1 Homarus americanus | reverse complement strand
GTGTGTGTGTGTGTGTGTGTGTGTGTGTGTGTGTGTGGGGCACCGTCAACAAAGAGCAGCTTCAACCTCTACACTACACTATGGTCACGTACAGACGCCACCTCTAGAGAGTTTTCAGCCTGTCTCTGAACCAACCTTACTGAGGAGACAACGACATAAACAGTGCTCCAGGACCGAGACCACAACACTATCTACAACCACAGCTACAATAAACTACCTTAATTACACCATATGGACGACAATAGACTCTCTACCACAGCAGCTATACTCTATGTAGTGGTGGTGACAGGTGAGGATAGATATGCAAGGGGGTTATATATAGAACGTGATGGTGTTTAAAGCTTTTGAGACTAATAGAACGTGTAGCCTGTGGATTATGTTATACTGAAATCTGTATACCTGTATGGATTTGGATTCCATAACCTGCCTGCCTCCCTGCCTGCCTGTCTCCCTGTCTCCCTCCTCTCCCTTCCTTTGTTCCCCATTCCTCCCCTCCCTCCACTTCCCCCCCTCTTAACCTACCTCCTCCCCTCCTCTACTTCCCCTCCCCCTCCCCTTCCCCTTCCTTCCCCTCTTCCCTTCTCCCCTCCTCTACCCCCCCGCCCCCCTTCCCTCCTTCCTCTGTTACAATATGACTCCAGGCAAGCACAAGCAGCTGAGATCTCACACACACAAGCACTGGTCCAGGATGGGATAACAAGTACAGGAAACTCGAAAGAAAGTTTAGTGAGGCTTTTGTTTCTGTCTTGTTTCCCTGTGCCCCAAAACTTCCCCCCCACCCCCCTCTCTTGGTCTCCCTCCTCCCCCAACTCCATCCACCTCCCTCCCCCAACGCCACCTCCACCACCCAGCTTTTTCTTGTCCTTGTCGACGAGAGAATATTGTTTTGTGTGTGTGTGTGTGTGTGTGTGTGTGTGTGTGTGTGTGTGTGTGTGTGTGTGTGTGTGTGTGTGTGTGTGTGTGTGTGTGTGTGTGTGTGTGTGTGTTTAGTCTCTCTCTCATCCGTACAAAGAGAGAAGGACAAAGAGAGGAATAAAAACAGAGAGAGAAAGAAAGACAAAGACAATGAGGAAGGGAAATAAAGAAATTGAGAGAGAGAGAGAGAGAACAGGAGATAAAAAAGACATAAGAGAAAGATTTACCTTCACTTTTCCATCATAACAGTGAACGAATGGTAAAAAAAAAACCTAGTGACACGTGCATCGAGTATAATTTTATTGTCATGTATTCATTTCAGTGTCTGTACGTATTTCAAGGCCCTTTTATGTCGCTGAAAGGCTCTTTTATGGCTCTGAAAGGCTCTTTTATGGCGTTAGAGACCTTTAAATGGACTTGTATATAGGGAACACTTGAAGCATGGACAGGCAGAGTTAGGGTCAACACTTAGGACGACTCATCAACCCTAGTCAAGTGGAATACAGGAATGGTTGCTTTTGTTTCCTGCCGCTGTATGTATGTATGTATGGTGTTTGTGTGGGTGTATGTATGGTGTTTGTGTGGGTGTATGTATGGTGTTTGTCTTTAGGGGGGTTTGTGGGAGGTGTTTGTGTGTTTGGGAGGGTGTAGTGTGAGTTTTGTGTGTTTTGGGTGGGATTTTGTTTGTGTGTGTGTGTGTGTGTGTGTGTGTGTGTGTGTGTGGTAGGACGTTGTTTGTGTGTTGGGGGTGTTTGTAACATCCTGCTACCACACACACACACACACACACACCGTTGTATCGACCCTTTATAAATTTATTCATGACTATGATAAAACCGTCAAGGGAATAATCTTAGGTGGGCATATCATCAATAATCCGTCCGCGGTGAAGAAAAGTTTCATCCACAATGGTTTTAAAGACCTACTAACACACATTATACTTCAATATATATATACCTACACATTATAACTCAATACATACATATATACACACAAATTATACTTCAATATATACATACATATACCTACACATTATAACTCAATACATACATATATATACCTCAATCAATACAAACATATACACACTCACCTGTACAGTATACCTTTATAAATCTTTACCTGGGTGACCTTACTCTTCCCTCACCTGTGACAACTTCCTCCTCTCTGCTGTTTGTTTCAGATTAAACCATTTTATTAAATATTTTTGTTGTGTCAGCGAGTCTGTCATCCCAATTTGTCATTTGTTTTATCCTGAATTTCTTTATTTTCTCCTCAAACTTGGATAAAAAATAATTGTTTTAATTTTTATTTTCAACTTAAGCTAAAAGTTTGTTTAATTCTGGAGGGGAGTCTGATGGCTGACCCCTTGTATGAGTATCAGAAAAATGTATACACACTGGTTTATGGGTTTTAGTCGAGGTCTTGTGAATGTTTTTATTTTATCACACTATTATTGTCTTTATTTATTGTACTGTGAGGTCTCTTACACGTGAGGACAATGAGGATAGTGTTGTGGTGTGAGGAAACCGACAAGTGAGGATAGTGTTATTCTTGTGATTATAAAAGAATTCACTTCATCTCCTCGAAAATATATGACATTGTGTATACATTTTTCTGAGACACCCTGTACGTACACAAACACATGTGGTCTTCGGGTTAAAGATCTCGTAAATTCACTCTTTTCTCCCGTTATCTCTCTCTCTCTCTCTCTCTCTCTCTCTCTCACAGGTCGACAGGTTTATGAGACACCCTGTTAGAAAGTGGTGACGTCGTTAATTTGTTCTTTGGTATAGAGGTAGACTGTGGCGACAACATTATTAACATAGTAATTATAGACTAGAACAGGAGGGACTATGTGGTGGCTTATTCTCCCCCCCCCGCCCCGCCCCCTTCCCTCCCTTCTCTCCCTTCCCTCCCTTCTCTCCCTTCCAACCCTTCCTTCCTTCCTTCCTTCCTTCCTTCCCTTCCATCCAACCAACCCTTCCCGCCTACACCTCTTTTTTTTATTATATTTTTACTTACAATTATGATATTCTGTTATTATTTTATTACTATATTTCCATTTTTCATCATTATAACTTCTTATATAAAATATTTTAAAAGGTAATTCATTCCTCCTTACGTGAGAAGAGCCTCAGTCCTTTACATTTCCAAGTCAGTCTCTCAAAGAAATTTACATAAGTCATCCTCATAGAATACCGTTTTCTTTTAATGGAATCCGTTTTCTTCTAATGGGGAAACTTTACGAAACGAAAAATCCCCAATTTTCACGACTTAAGAATTACCATATACAGTATTAAGACATTTTTGTAGTTTATGCTCAGTTAGTCACAGGGATTTTGTTTTTGTTTTTGTTTTAGAGTTTTATGTGAAAGGAAAGTAATTAATGGTGGTATTAGGATTTATTGAGGGGATTTAAACTACCAGGATTATTAAATGTTATTCAGGTAGGTGTTAGGTTTACCTGTTTCACCTGCCAGGGCTATTAGAGAGACCATTCTATCTCTTCATCCATTATCAATCTATCTACACCGGAGAGAACCACATACCATTACCTTAACATACAACAACACACTTCGGTATAACGAGGGGGCGCTGGACACGTCAGTCATAATACAAGTAATGTTTATTGTGTTATGTTCGTATATAAACTTTGTCGGTACTGCATACAATAAACTGCCTCATATACACTAGGGAACTAATACAATGGTAATATGCCTCTGTGTGTGTGTGTGAGTGTGTGTGTGTCAGAATTAATAGTGGATGTTTATCAAGCTTTTGAAAATTAGAATGCATTTATAATAATAATAATCATTATTATTATTATTATTATTGTTGTTGTTGTTGTTGTTGTTATTATTATTATTATTATTATTATTATTATTATTATTATTATTATTATTATTATTATTATTATTATTATTATTATTATTATTATTATTATTATTATTATTATTATTATTATTATTATTATTATTATTATTATTATTATTATAATAATACTCTATGCAAATTTGATCCTCAGAAGATCAATAATGTGTATATGTGTCTGTTTCACCCTTAAGTAATAAACTATGTATCTCTTAACAGCAATAGTAATAGCCCCTGAGAAATATGTGTCTCTGAATACCTCTGACTCATGAGATATATATTATGTATCTTTTATTTGGTCTTACAGTCTGGGGAAATACAACTCATGTATCTCTTAATAACTCATCTAAGGCAATATGCTCTTGAGTGATGAAATATGTATTTTTTTTACCTCAATTATGGTCATATCCTCTTGAGAAATAACACATACCAACACATACCTAGAAATGTAGACGTATGTGTACCTTGAAATACACATATGGCCTCACCCCCTCCCCCCCTCGTAGATAAAACTATATTCTTTTAGACAACACACCTGAGAAAAGTATATATAATGTTTTCTTATTAAATGTATGTGTCCAATAAAGTGCACATATCCACCCCCTTGGTAGATGAAATGTGTAATGTCTGAACCAACACAGTTATAGACATGTGTGTGTGTGTGTGTGTGTGTGTGTGTGTGTGTGTGTGTGTGTGTGTGTGTGTGTGTGTGTCTGTCTTAACACCTATACACAACATACACACAAACATGCAAAAATAAATACATACTAGACAAAAATAAACAAGAGTAAAAATAAAAATAAAATAAAAAATCTGACAAAATATAGAAAAGAAATGAACAGAAAATTCCCCGCTGGAGGTATTTTTATCCCTATATTTTTCCCCTGGTTCCCTAGAAATTCAATTCATATCATAGGCATAGAAGGAAATTTCCCTAGAGAATTTCCTTGTTTTGTTACTTTTCTGAATTCCATCAAAATCTGTGAGGGAAATGTATGGAAGAGGAGGAGGTGGAAGAAGATGTATTATGGAGATGGGATAGCTGTGATAAATAAGGGAAGTGAAGGAGGAAAGTAGAATAAATGTGTAAGGGGAGAAGGGTGTGATGAATGGGGTGGATAAGGACAAAGGAATAACTGTATTTATATATATATATATAGGAAGGGATTGGATAAGACTGAGAGGTTAAGAATGGATGTATGCAAATGATTGGATCTCTCTCTCTCTCTCTCTCTCTCTCTCTCTCTCTCTCTCTCTCTCTCTCTCTCTCTCTCTCTCTCTCTCTCTCTCTCTCTCTCTCTCTCTCTCTCTCTCTCTCTCTCTCTCTCTCTCTCTCTCTCTCTCCCTCTCCCAACACCTGGTACTAAGTCTAATTCACCAAATAATTTATCTTGTTCTTTTCACATGTTTCTTTCACCGACTAATTTGCATAATCCGTAAAGTTTACAAAGTGAGGAACCGTTTTCTCTCTTAGGCTGAAATATTATCATACAATAAATGTTGAGAAAAAGGTTGTTGTTATAGGAGAAAGTTGTTATTTTAGTGTTGTTTGGAGGTTATGAAAGTTATAAAGAAATGTTGTTTTAGCTGAAAGTTGTTATTCTGTTGTTTTGAAGTTATGAAAATTATAATGAAATGGTTATTATAGGAAAACGTTATTATTGTTGTTTTTTGAGGTTGTAAATGTTAAAGTACAAAGTTGTGAAAGTTGTTATATTCGGAAATTGATGAGATTTTAATGTAACAAAGAGGAATTTAGTTAAAGTTGCCAAAGTTGTTATATAAAAAAGATGTTGTTATTGACGTCTTACTAGAGGTTGTAAATGATACAAAACAAACTGACTTAAGTTGTTAAAGTTGTTATATAAGAAATTCTTCCTTATGGTCTGTCCAGAAGTTTTGAAATAATATAACAATATATATAATTATTAACCTGGAGAGTCTAACCTAACCTAACCTACCCTAACCTGTACCTCCAGAAGCTTCTAATTAAGGTTATATTCAGTTTTATCTTTATTTTATTTGAAGGGGAACTAATTAGAGTGTCTTGTGAGAGTTCATGTGTACGATATTTTCTTATTTTTTTATCTTGGGTAAAAAAATATCGGCATTGGAGTGATTATTTTCTTCCTTGTGTTGACTTGTTGAAGGATTGATTTCTTCTGTCTGTCTGTCTGTCTGTCTGCCTGTCTGTCTGTCTGTCTGTCTATCTGTCTGTCTGTCTGTCTGTCTGTCTGTCTATCTGTCTGTCTCCTTTATTATCGTTTCATTCTCAACCCCCCTCTTCCCCACCTAAGCTTTCCACCATTCATATGTAAAGCTTAAGCTGTTGAAATACAAGTCAGTGCTGAATCACTCCCTTGGTGGACAGTGGTTGAGTCTTGGATAAATATCGACGCCATATTGTCCTTTTCTGTGTGTGTGTGTGTGTGTGTGTGTGTGTGTGTGTGTGTGTGTGTGTGTGTTAATTTTATATTTTTTTTTGGTGAATGTATGTATATGTACGTACAGTTATACACACACACACGCACACACACACCCACACAGTCATATTTACAGCCTAGTTCTGAGAGCGCCTTGAACTGTATTCTCGGTAAAGCTCAAGTTATTCTTCTCTTTAACTGGAAACAAGAGGAAGTGAGTAGTTAAGGTATAGTCTCAGCGTAAAATAGGCGCCATCTTGGGCCATGTGTTTGTGTTGTAGGTTAATGAGATATAAATACCTGTACTGGTGATCTTATGTTTACAGGTAGGTGAAAACATTGGTTGTATGGTGTATTGAGAGGGCAGGTGTTCTTTCTTTCTTTCTTTCTTTCTTTCTTTCTTTCTTTCTTTCTTTCTTTCTTTCTTTCTTTCTTTCTTTATTTCTTTTCTTTATTTCCTTCTTTTCTTTCTTTCTTTCTCTTCTTTCTCTCCTTACGTTTCTGGGGGTAAATTTCTCTCTACCTCGGAAAATACACACACACACACACACACACACACACACACACACACACACACACACACACACACACACACACACACACACACACACAATAATATCATATTCTGCTCCAAATATAATAAACCAAACTGCAGTCTTTGTGACACGCGTCGCCAGTCTACACCATTAGTCTACACAATTCATTAGTCTGGCTAACTATTAGTTTACACCATTAGTCTACACCATTAGTCTACACCATTATTTACACCATTAGTTCACACCATTAGTTTTCCACAATCTTCATTAGTCTACACCATTAGTTTCATTAACTATTAGTTTACACCATTAGTCTACACCATTAGTTTACACCTCACACTCCATTAGTTTGGTAATTCATTAGTTTGGTTACATTTTACCATTATTTACACCATTAGTTTACACCATTAGTTTACCATTAGTCTACACCATTAGTTTACACCATTAGTTTACACTATTAAGTTTACACCCATAGTCTACAATTCATTAGTTTACACCATTAGTCTACACCATTAGTTAGTTTACACCATTAGTTTACACTATTAGTCTACCGAACCATTAGTTTACACCATTAGTCTGGCTAACTTATTAGTTTACACTATTAGTTTACACTACCCATTAGTCTACACTATTAGTTTACACCATTAGTCTACACCATTAGTCTACACCATTATTACAATTATTAGTTACACCATTAGTCTACACCTATTAGTTTACAATTCATTAGCTTTCATAATTCATTAGTCTACACCATTAGTCTACACCATTAGTTTACACCATTAGCCCACACCATTAAGTCTACACCATATTAGTTTACATCTATTAGTCTACACCATTAGTTTTTCTTACACCATTAGTCTACACCATTAGTCTACAATTCATTAGTTTACACCATTAGTTTACAATCTATTAGTTTACACTCATTAGTTTACAATTCATTAGTTTACACTTATTAGTCTACAATCTATTAGTTACACCATTAGTTTACACTATTATTTACATAACTATTAGTCTACACACCATTAGTTTACACATTCATTGGGTTCACAAACAACTTAGCTGGGTTTACACCATTAGTTTACAATTCATTAGTTCATTAATTATTAGTTTCACACCATTAGTCTACACCTCATTAGTTTGTCTATTAGTTTACACCATTAGTTTACACCATTAGTTTACACCTTAGTTTACACCATTAGTTTGGTTAATCTTTAGCTTACACCATTATTCAATAACTAATTAGTTTACACCATTAGTTTACACCATTAGTTTACACCATTAGTTTACCCCATTAGTCTACCGAACACCATTAGTCTACAGAATACTCCATAGTCCTTTGAGCTGTAGATGAGGGTTGGCTTCTTCACACATATCATTAAATACGGTAGACTTTTGAGTTATGTAGGTGATTATTTTGTTACAGACAGACAGACAGACAGACAGACAGACAGACAGACAGACAGACAACTCATAATAACAGATATAACTTCTAATTACACACACACACACACACACACACACACACACACACACACACACACACACACACACACACACACACACACACACACACACACACACACACACACACATGTATACATCTTCCTCAGGGTACAAAAATAATATGTAAATCAACGTACATAAATCGTATTTGTCTTGAAGTCACTGTAAGACCAGGGTCGTCATTCTGTCTTTTGTAATGTTGCTGTATCTTGTCATTCTTACTAAAATACAGAATGTTATAAAACTACAGAGAAATAAGTTTCGTGTCTTATTGTAATACAGGAAGTTACAAAATTATAGGAATACAGTTTTAGGGGTTTGCTTATGATTACAAAATTCGCTTCAAAATAACGGAATTCTTAGAGTTGTTAAAGAAATACTGGATTGGTTACATAATTTTAAACTTATAGATACAGAATTTAGGTTATATATACAGTCTCTAGTTCAGAAATTGCATGTTATCATCATCATTACTGAAACACGGGAAGCTGTTACAGAATTTATAGTCATAGATACATAATTCTGTTTGTGATTACATTCAGATTTCCTCATTAGTGACATCATTCCAGATTTGGGTGGTAATTACCGATTTGGAATTTAGTCCAGAATTCCAGTTTAGGTAAAATTCCAGTCGAGAATTAGATGTGAAATATTATAGGATTTTATTGAGCTTGAACACGAGAGATAATTAAATACTGTTGTGTTAAGATAAAAATGAATAAATATGAGATGAAATAGGAGGAATAAACATGGGAAGAGAGATAGTGATTGATAATGTATAGAGATAAGAGAGAAGAAAGAGAAGGAAAGATATGGTGATAAAGCATGATAAGGAATAGAGACGAAAGGAAGAAGAGAGATAAGGCCGGATAAAATAAAGAAACAAAAAAAACAACAAGAAAACAAAGACAAGGAAACAAGAAAAACAACAAGAAAACAAAGAAAAAATAAATGAAAAACAAGAAAACAAAGAAAAAAGAAACGAAAACAAGAAAACAAAGACAAATAAACACCACAAAAAACAAGAATAAACATAAGGAGAAGAACAAACACCAATAACTTACAGAAGAGAAAAACAAAGAAAAGAGAAGAATACAGACGGTGATAAAGAGGACAGAGAAACACATTAGAGAAAGATAGTGTCTCAGGGATTAGCTGAGAAATATTACAGGAGGGGAGAATGTGTGTTTGTTTACTGTGTGTTTATAATAAGAATGATAATATTTGTTTGAGTAAGAAGGATGATGGTGATGGTGATGGTGTAATGATGATGATTGTGTAATGATAGTAACGGTGATGATAATAATGTAATGATAATGACCGTAATGATGTAATGACTTTATATTGACTTCACTACTCCTAACACTAATATAAATACTAATGTAAATAATAATAATAATAATAATAATAATAATAATAATAATAATAATAATAATAATAATAATAATAATAATAATAATAATAAATCCTCTTGCTTCCCATGAAAATAAAACATTCCAAAATTTATTTCCAAAATTCCAGTGTCGGCAACTCGTAAGCTTAAAAAAAACAAACCATAAGGCAAAAAAAATTAAAAAAAAAAAAACACTATATTTTATCATACTAACAAGATTATGTAAACCTGATTCATTTAGGATATGGCTTAACAATTATTGGTAAGTGTGTTAACTGAGAGTAATAACGAGTGCTGTAATATCAAGTGATTAGTATGGTGTTGGGGGGAGGAGGGGGGAGGGGGGGTAAGGGAGGCTGGGCTGGGGAGGGGGGGGGTAAGGAGGTTGGGCTGGGGAGGGGGTAAGGGAGGTTGGGGCTGGGGAGGGGGAGGAGGAGGGGGAGGGGGTAAGGGAGGCTGGGGAGGGGGGAAAGTGAAGGAGGGGAGGGGGCAAGGGAGGCTGGGCTGGGGAGGGGGGGGCAAGGGAAGGCTGGGGAGGGGGTGGGTGGAGGTTGGGCTGGGGAGGGGAGGAGGGAGGGGGAGGGGGGTAAGGAGGTTGCTGGGGAGGAAGGGAGAAAGGAAGAGGATACTGTATCTGTTGGTCAGTGTGTGTGTGTGTCAGGGGATGATATTGAGAGAGAGAGAGAGAGAGAGAGAGAGAGAGAGAGAGAGAGAGAGAAAACCACATTACGACAACGTCATTAATCCTCAACAACCAAAGCTCACTGGGTGTTTTCCGGGATCAACTCCTCCTCCCCCTCACTTCCCCCTCACCTCCTCCTTCCCCCCTCCTCCCCTCCCCCTCCACCCCTCCCCCTCACCCCCTCTCTCAAACCATCATATCTCACCTCCCTCAACCCTTAACTCCCTACACCCCCTCCCTCCACCCTCCTCCCCCTCCCCCTCACCCTCACTGCACAATTACTATTCATAGAGAGACCAGTGGAGATATTAAAGCACCTCATAATTATTTAACAACCACCTGTGTGTGTGTGTCTGTGTCTGTGTGTGTGTGTGTGTGTGTCTGTGTGTGTGTGTGTGTCTGTCTGTGTGTGTGTGTGTGTGTGTGTGTGTGTGTGTGTGAGATTCCTTTCATTAAGCCCCAAGAAACTATGTCATTTGTCGAGTGAACTTGAGGCCATTGGGAAATGTTTAGTTAACTCGTTATTTTTCTCGAGTTATTGAGTGAAAAAAATAACCTTAGGTATTGATTGTGTGATTGATGTTATTTACGTCTGTTTGTGTTGTGTGGGAGATTGTTATTGTTGTTGTTGTTGTTATTAGTTTTATCAATTGTTGTTATTAGTGTTATTGTTAATGTTATTGTTGATGTTATTCTTATTATTGTTGTTATTGTTATTGTTGTTATTATTATTATTATTATTATTATTATTATTATTATTATTATTATTATTATTATTATTATTATTATTGATTATAAGTAAATATAGTAAATATAGTAGAAGGGAAAGAAGCAAAACAACTACAACAAATAAATGAAGCACAAACAAGAACAACAACAAACACACAACATTTTCCCCCTTCAAATTACTTTCCCTTCTCGCTATTTTTACTTTCTCTCTGGACACTTTCGAAGCAACTTTCTCTTCCAGTAAAAGTGCGGAGACTTAGACCATTCCTTGGGTAAAGTTGAGGGACAAGAAAGATGATGATAAATGGCGGGTAAAGTGCGTTATTGAGGTGTTGCTGGTTCCTTTCTTTATTGCTTTCTTTCTTTCTTTATTTCTTCATCTTGTTGATTTTGTTGTTGTTGTTCATCTTCTTCATCTTTTTACCTATTTCTTCTTCTTCTTCTTCTTCTTCTTCTTCTTCTTCCTCCTCCCTTCCAGACTTCCTTGAGGAGATCTTTAAAATTCATGTAAAAGTTTTCATGAAAGTTGATTATTCTCTCTCTCTCTCTCTCTCTCTCTCTCTCTCTCTCTTACATCTCCCTGTCTCTCATAACCTCCCTGGATAGTCTCGGTCTCTCATCCCAACGAGAATAATATGAGATAATTTGAGACCCATTCTCCATCCCTGGCCACGTTACCATGGCAACCGTACTACAAGTCGGCTAGACCACGTTACTATGACAGAAGGAGGGAGACAGTGAGTGTGACAGAAGGAGGGAGACAGTGAGTGTGACAGAAGGAGGGAGACAGTGAGTGTGACAGAAGGAGGGAGACAGTGAGTGTGACAGAAGGAGGGAGACAGAAGGAGGGAGACAGTGAGTGTGACAGAAGGAGGGAGACAGTGAGTGTGACAGAAGGAGGGAGACAGTCAGTGAAATAGACCCAAACTAAGATCGAGAGAGATAGAGAGAGACAGAGAGGGAGAGAAAGCGTGATAAATAAAAAGAAAGAAAGAAAGAGAAAAGAAACAACGAAATAAAGAAAGAGAGAGTCAATCAGAGAGACAAAGAGAGAGAGAGAGAGAGAAGCAATCAAACGGAAGAGAAAGATAGACTGAGAGATAGAGAGAACAACGCCCTTTACTGAGATAGTTTTTCACACACACACACACACACACACACACACACACACACACACACACACACACACACACACACACACACACACACACACACACACACACACACTTTTAACAGAATATCATACCCTGGGGATCGAACCCTCGCACTCTGGAACACCAACCCCGAGTACGGAGATTCGAACCCAGAACGTAGAGACCGATACCAATAATGCACAGGTATAAACACAGGTATAATTGGTGTCTATTAATATCTACCTGCCGGATGCTTGGGGTAAATCTGCTAATGTAATGTCAGAACTCATGAATACCACCTGTGTATGTATGAATAAGCTATGTACAGTATATGTATATAATTATGTATCTACCTTATATAATTGTCGTTAATTATAGATACAGTATGTTGATTACACTATTTATTTATACTGTACAAATAAAGAGACAAACAGACGCGATCACAAATTTATATAACACAGTTTAATTTTCAAATAGAAACTATGAATTAATTTCTATAGTTTTTTTTTAACACATATATAAGTTAACAAAAGACTTCACGAATGATATCAAACTGACTTGTGACTTAAAGTAATCTTTTATTTATTTATGGGACGTAAAACAGAAATTAAAAAATATATACATTAATTTTGGGAAAGTTTTCATCGTGTGGGGTAAATTTGGTCACAGTATTTGAAGGTTAAAAAATATATCGGTAGGTGAGGCTGTATTTGGCTGCTATATTAAGAACAAGCTAGGATATATTTCGAGGCTATATTTACAAGCTAGGATATATTTCGAGGCTATATTTACAAGCTAGGATATATTTCGTGGCTATATTTACAAGCTAGGATATATTTCGAGGCTATATTTACAAGCTAGGATATATTTCGAGGCTATATTTACAAGCTAGGATATATTTCGTGGCTATATTTACAAGCTAGGATATATTTCGTGGCTATATTTACAAGCTAGGATATATTTCGTGGCTATATTTACAAGCTAGGATATATTTCGTGGCTATATTTACAAGCTAGGATATATTTCGTGGCTATATTTACAAGCTAGGATATATTTCGAGGCTATATTTACAAGCTAGGATATATTTCGTGGCTATATTTACAAACTAGGATATATTTCACGGCTATAATCACAAGTTAGGATATATTTCGAGGCTATATTTACAAGCTAGGATATATTTCGAGGCTATATTTACAAACTAGGATATATTTCACGGCTATAATCACAAGCTAGGATATATTTCACGGCTATATTCACAAACGGTATAATATAGCAAAATAGTCATCTAGAATATCACCATTAATTCCCCTGCTATATTTTCATCATCCTTTAATGAATAAGGCATAAGAGACCATGGCTATATTATTATAAGATACCCTGGCTATATTATTATATGAGTATGACTATATTATTCTTGAGTTATTATTCACTAAGGTAGGAGGAAAAATTTATCTTGTATTGTCTGTATGTCTGTATGTATGCTTCACTCTCTCTCTTTTACATGTACTTTAACGGGTAATGGTCGGTGTATTTGGCATCCTGTGTTCCACCGGCCAGGCCGTGGGCTGGTAACACTCGTCTTGCCCGCGGTGCCCACCGTTTGTCTGTGGATGTCAGTCACACTATAATAACCCGTTATAGTACACCCTTCTTTCCTCACACAGCCAAACTGGGGAATGCTCTGCCTTCTTCTGTGTTTCCATACTCATACAATCTGTCTCACTTTAAAAAGCTGGTTTTCCGGCATCTTCTCGGCGTAGATTAACACAATATAACCTTTTTCTTCTCTATTTTCAATTTCCTTCTGTTCTTATTTCTTCGCCCCCCCCCCCACCAAGGCCCCGTTGTGGGTCGTTTGACCTGTGCCCGGGTGGACTAACTCCCGTAAAAAAGAAAAAAAATTATAAATTGACTAAAAAACTCTTTAATAAATTTCTAACCTAAAATTTTCAATAATTTCTCTCTTAAATGACTGATATAATTTTACTTAATACATGTACTCTATGTTTTAATTAATTTGTAATAAATCATAATGGCTTTTACTGCCAGGTATTGTAATTAAATTCTTTGATATATTGGAAAATATTCAGTGTGACAATGTTCTTTATTTATTTTTATTTTTTACAGGTAAACATTAATAGATTATGATGTAAAAACACCTGTAATTATCAATGATTTTTTTTTGTGTTGTTTGTGTCATTGTTTGAGAGTGTATGTGTTGTTGTTTGAGTGTATTTATATTGATGTTTGAGTGTGTGTTGTTGTTTGAGTGCGTTTGTATTTGTGTCATTGTTTGAGTGTGTATTTGTTATTGTTTGAGTGTGTTTGTCATTATTTAAGTGTGTATGTGTTATTGTTTAAGTGTATTTGTGTCATTGTTTGAGTGTGTATTTGTTATTGTTTGAGTGTGTTTGTCATTATTTAAGTGTGTATGTAAGTTATTGCTTAAGTGTATTTGTGTCATTGTTTGAGTGTGTATTTGTTATTGTTGTTTGAGTGCGTTTGTCATTATTTAAGTGTGTATGTGTTATTGTTTAAGTGTATTTGTGTCATTGTTTGAGTGTGTATTTGTTATTGTTTGAGTGTGTTTGTCATTATTTAAGTGTGTATGTGTTATTGTTTAAGTGTATTTGTGTCATTGTTTGAGAGATAAATTAGAGACATTGTTTATTATCGCTAATTTGTTTACTATGGGATTTGATGAAGTAAACAATTTGTATATCTGGGACCATGGTGTTATTTGTCAAGCAGGTTACTCCAACACACCTGTCTCCAACACACCTGCCTCCAACACACCTGCCTCCAACACACCTGC
>NW_024751660.1:4405314-4410314 GCF_018991925.1 Homarus americanus | reverse complement strand
CTACCTGTCTGTCTGTCTGTCTGTCTGTCTACCTGTCTACCTGTCTGTGTCTGTCTACCTGTCTGTCTGTCTGTCTATCTGTCTGTCTGTTTTCCCTCATTTTTCCTTTTCATCACACAGCTCTCTCTCTCTCTCTCTCTCTCAGCTAATTTTCACACCACTTAATGATGACAGCGTGTTTAGGCAGGTAATGAACACATGGTGAGGTGAGTCTGCCCTCTGAGGTATTTTTGGCAGCCTAGAGGGTCAGTGTTACGTAATGACCTACAGGTGAGGGGTGATGGAGGGGGAGAGTGGAGAGGTCTTGTTGTTGCTGCGGTGTTTCTTGTTGTTCTTCTAAATCATTTTCCTCATTTTCTTTGCAGATTACAGTTATCTTCACCCATTATCCACCTCCACCCATTATCCACCTCCACCCATTATCCACCTCCACCCCTACTATCCAGCCATTATCCATCACCACCCATTATCCACCCACCCATTATCCACCTCCACCCATTATCCACCTCCACCCCTACTATCCACCCATTATCCACCTCCACCCATTATCCACCTCCACCCCTACTATCCAGCCATTATCCATCACCACCCATTATCCACCTCCACCCATTATCCACCTCCACCCCTACTATCCAGCCATTATCCATCACCACCCATTATCCACCTCCACCCATTATCCACCTCCACCCATTATCTACCCCTACTATCCGGTCATTATCCACTCCACCCATTATCCACCTCCACCCCTACTATCCAGCCATTATCCATCACCACCCATTATCCACCTCCACCCATTATCCACCTCCACCCCTACTATCCAGCCATTATCCACCTCCACCCATTATCCACCTCCACCCCTACTATCCAGCCATTATCCATCACCCTGCTGTACACTTCCTACCTCGTCAAGTGTGTCCTCGAAGGTGAGAGTTTGAGAGGGAGTGAGAGGGAGACCTGAGAGGGAACCTTTGTGACGACCTGTGAGAGGGTGAGCAATATCTAGGGGGAAGGGAGGAGAAGTGAAGGGAGTAGTGGGGAAAGGGAGGAGAAGTAAAGGGAGGATAAGTGAAGGGAGTGATGGTAGAGTTAAAGTTTGGAGGGACTTCAAAAACTCACAAAAATACTCCCCCCCCCTTCCCAAAAAAAACATTAAACATTAACACAGAAATATTCAAAATAACAAAGACAAAAATATCACGTCAAATATAATAAATACAATATATTATTTTTTTTTTCTCAACACTTACGTTAGTTTATCAAGAGGCGATAATCATGGCTCTAGTTTCTTGTCTGAGGAACCACACGATCTGGTTGTGGTTGTTGTGGTTGTTGTGGTTGTTACTGTTGTTGTTGTTGTTAGGTGACTTGACACTTGGGTTGTATTTGTAATGGATATATTCTTGATGTATTTTTTTTATAATTTCCTGAAGATATATTTTTTTTTACATTGTTTCAAACACTTTTTTATTTCTTTGTTAATTAGAGTTTATTTGTTTCTGACACTTTTCTCTTGTTGTTATTGATGTTTTTATGGAAGTATTTGTTTCGTACACTTTTTTGTTAATTAATTCGATTGTTTATTGTTTCAGACACTTTCTGCTCTTACCTGTTAACGCACTCACCTGTCTTGGACACCTGTTGGTAAGTCTTATTATCTCTGTAGTTATTTTCTTTCATACACCTGTTGTTATGCTCTGTTATACACCTGTTCACACATCCGTTTCATACAACCGTTGTTATGCTCTGTTATACACCTGTTCACACATCCGTTTCATACACCTGTTGATAAATTCTGTTAACAGCCATTCATACAACAGTTTCATACACCTGTTAATACACGTTGTTACACACCTGTTCATACATACGTTCCATACACCCGTTAATATACGTTGTGACTCAGGTTCCGTTAATAAAATACAACTAACAGGAGCTATGTATGACACAGCGAGTGGTGGTGTATACAACTTATACACTACCGTTGATTCATTCTGTATCTCACCTGTTGGGGTCACTGTTTCGGCTACTGTATTTTTAGTAACTCGACTGTAACCTAACCTAACCTAACCTAACCTAACCTAACCTAACCTAACCTAACCCCTTTTGATTTCATTCTCTAATTCAGTTCTAAGATAAGGATTTCAGACAGTTATCGACCCCGTTTATTAGATTTCAGACACACACACACACACACACACACACACACACACACACACACAAACACACACACTGATATTCTCCGCCAAGTTATACCCGAATTATCAAGACGAAGAAGAATAAGGAAATGGAAGAGAATTTATCATTTTTTCTTATTCCTGCGTCTGGTTTAAGGGTGAGAATTATATTTATTGGAATTCTTAAAACAGTGAGAATTTATGACCTATTTTCTTACGTTTTTGGTTTATGTTTTATCAATGAAAAAAAAAATCTTAAAACAGAGATTATTTAGGATTTTTTATGAGATGGAAATTCTTGAGTATAATGAAGGTTTTTTTGTCTTAGTGTTAATACCTTTAAAAGTGAGGGTTATTTTAAGGTTAATGAGGGTTAATTAGGGGCCTTTAAGTCCATCTGAGATAAAATGAGAATTAGCAAGAATTAATGAAGGTTAAAATATGTCTAAAGTGAGAATTCTTTCCTATGTCATAATATTTGTTAAAGACTGAATACTTAAGGCATAAAAGTAGTATTTATAAGTGTGGCTAACTTACAAATACTTGATAATCCTTATACAGTGTTATAAGAATCTGCCATTACTTACGGTTCTAGGTTAGGTTAGGGTAGGGTAGGTTAAGTTAGGTTGCGATGAAATACAACAAGATCACAACATTTACAAATACACAAGACAAATATTAAGTGTGTCTTACATAATAAGTGAATCCTGGAGGTGAAGACACGATGCACTCTGTTGGTGTAAGTGATCGTAGAGTCGAGAGTCACTTATGATACTTTATATTACGATACACGGATGGTAAATGTATTCTTAATTAAATTATTTTTTTTTTACGATAGCCATGAGAGAAAAAACATTAATTTCTGTGTTTTGTGTTACTGGTTTGATTTACGATACACTGTTTTTATTTACAATCGAATTACAATATACCACTTTTAAAAAACATATATAAAAAGTTTATATCAAGTACTCTTAAAATCAGAGGCGAATATCTGTATAATTTCCAACATTAACAAAATCATAAATACATCAGAAATCACTTTTACAATACGATCTTTTTACAATACGCACACACGATGTTAATATACTGTTTATAAATTAACAAACATTACACTTCTGTTTCTGTATAAAAATGTTTGTGTGTTTTATCATCTGAGAATCGATAAACTAGACGTGATATTTTTTCTGTGTTTACGGAATGGTGTGTGTGGTGCGGGAGGGTCGTCGCGTGCGGTGCGGGAGGGTCGTCGCGTGCGGTGCGGGAGGGTCGTCGCGTGCGGTGAACGAGAGGCGGGGCGCGACTCTGTGTGTGTGTGGGAGAGCGGACAGACGCAGCCTCCCCTCACGGATGCTGCCAACACACTGACTGGCTCTGGCTCTCTATCCCCTTCGCTTGCCTGGCCCAGCTGTGTCTACTCCCTTACTCACACCTGTCTTAATCCTTGTCCACCCTTCCTCTCCCCTACCCTCATCCTCCTCTTCCTCTTACTAATATCTGCACCTGTCCCTCATTATACCTACCGTCTCTCCCCTCATAGATAGATAGATAGAAAGACACAAACAGCAGACAGACACAGAGAGACTAGGATACCACTTACCTGTGCTAGGAGGCATCTTACCTGTGCTAGGAGACATCTTACCTGTGCTAGGAGACATCTTACCTGTGCTAGGAGGCATCTTACCTGTGCTAGGAGACATCTTACCTGTGCTAGGAGACATCTTACCTGTGCTAGGAGACATCTTACCTGTGCTAGAAGATTACTTACCTGTGCTAGGAGAGAAGCAGTGAGACATTATCATCAAAGTATTGCTAACCTTCACCTGATCCCAGCTAAGTTTCCCTCCACGCACCATCGTCCTGTCAGACTAACTGGAGTGAGTCAAGCTAAAGGAACACCTCCGCCCCCCCACGTCTGATATGTTCCCCAATACATACCTGGAGGTCAGATGGCTAAAACTTGAGGCAAACGGACGATAACATCTGACAACTGACCGACCAGAGTTTCCCTAAATCCTGAAAATCATTTATAAATTCGGACATTGAGAATACGTAATGAGGTCAACTGGGGAGGGGGTGGGGGGGTGTGACGGAGTGGTGGGGGGAGGATGGGAACAGGGAAGGGAGGGAGAGGATTGGAGGATGGGAGAGGATAAGGAGAGGGGATGAGGAAACAGGGAGGAATGGATGGATGAGATGAAGGGATAGGAAGGAGGAATAAGTTGGGATGAGAAAGAATATTACAACTTTGAGTATTTCTGAAGTACCTGGGAAATACCTCAATGTATGTGTGTGTGTGTGTGTGTGTGTGTGTGTGTGTGTGTGTGTGTGTGTGTGTGTGTGTTTTGTGTAGTATCTAGACGGGAGGTAGGAGGGAGAGGGGGGGGAGGTGGTTAAGCTTTCAAGACTCTTTGAGATACACGGATTAGTCATCAACGACGTATACACACACACACTCCAGGTAACGCCAGCACATAGCGTATTAACATAGGCAGGATGCTTGTATCTACGCCTGGCTGACGCGCAAGTGATGGCTCGGACGCAACACACCTGATCCGTTTATGTTGCACCTGAGTTAATTCTGTCATAGTGTAGGTGTGTGTGTGTGTGTGTGTGTGTGTGTGACGGGGTTTATATATATATACGGTCATACATAAATATTCAAACAGATTCCCAAGCACGTGTACACAAGGCAGCAAACATTCATACATATTCCAGCAAGCACACACACACACACACACACACACACACACACACACACACACACACACACACACACACACACACACACACACACACACACACACACACAAATAAATTACAAGATCGCTG
>NW_024751660.1:4395314-4400314 GCF_018991925.1 Homarus americanus | reverse complement strand
CCCTCCCCCAGCACCTTCCCCAGCACCTTCCCCTGCACCCTCCCCCAAAGAATTCTCCCCTGCACCCCCTCCCCCAGCACTTCCCCTGCACTTCTACCCAGCACCACCTCCATTCTCAGGAGCACACTCAAGCAACTTTGTTAGTTTCACGTTTCTGAGTTAACTTTTGAAGTCAGTCAAACCTTACTGAGAATTAAGGAAGTTTTCTTTGAAGTGATGATTAAGTTGTTCAGGCTTTCAAGATGGTTATTTAAGTTTTTTTTTTATTTGTCCACTACACTTGGTACAGTAATACTTGTACACTAACACTTGTACACTAACACTTGTACACATTCAACACTCTGTACACTAGCACTTGTAGACTAACACTCTGTACACTAACACTTGCACACTAAGCACTTGTACACTCAACACTTGCACTCAACATCAGTAGACTAACACTTGTACAGTAACACTTGTACACTAACACTTGTACATTAACACTTGTACAGTGCAACACTAGTACACTAACACTTGTACACTACATTCTGTGTTCAACACTTGTACAGTAATACTTGTACACTAACACTTGTACACTAACACTTGTACACTAACACTTGTACACTAACACTTGCACACTACACTTGTACACTAGCACTTGTAGACTAACACTTGTACACTAACACTTGCACACTACACTTGTACACTAACACTTGTACACTAACACTTGTACACTACACTTGTACACTAACACTTGTACACTAACACTTGTACACTAACACTTGTACACTACACTTGTACACTAACACTTGTACAGTAACACTTGTACACTAACACTTGTACACTAACACTTGTACACTAACATTTGTACACTAACACTTGTACAGTAAGTCTTGTGCAGTTTTTTTTTTACAAGTAACTACTGAACACATTTGTACAGTCGGCTTCACTTATACCTAGTACAGTGCCTTGTGTGTTTTGTGGGATGTGGCATCTCTGTGCAAGGCTTATCTAGTATCTTTAATATGGCTACAGTTACGAGGTTCCTTATGGGCGTTTCTAGGAGTTTCAATACGATGTAAACAAACACAGTGGTGCCACGTCTCAAAAAATACACCACCCACTGTGCCAGGTATAAACGCAGGCGACTGTACATGCATCCTACTGAGCTGATTCAATTTCGATCGTAAATTGTGTTTCGGTCTCTACAGATTAGCAGCAAACAAGATGTGGCGTCCTAAGCCAATAACCAGTTAAATTTAGAAACACGATTCGTCTCTAAATGATTCGTTCGTTTGTGCCTTAAGAGAGAGTTAAACTTAGATGCTGTTAGTGTTAAGCTTTGTTGGTTTTGTCTGTTTATTATTGTTATTATTATTATTATTATTATTATTATTATTATTATTATTGTTATTATTATTACTATTATTATTATTATTATTATTATTATTATTATTGGTGGTGGTGGAGTTATTGATGATGTTGTGGGTGGTAGTGTTGTTATTATTATTATTATTACACACACACACACACACACACACACACACACACACACACACACACACACACACACATGAAGAAACATAAGACAATTTTTGTGATTTATTGGGCCTCGAATACTCTTGTTTTATGGGAGTTATTTGGCTCTGAGTCTCTTGCTGTTCACCGCCATGTGGAGGGGGGAGGAGGAAGGGAAGAGGAGGGGAAGGAAAGGAGGAGGAGGAGAAGGGAAGAGGAAGGGAAGGGAGGAAGATACATACACACACACACACACACACACACAGCGTTACTTAACCATAATATATAAACCTCCAGTAACGACGGAGAAAAACACAGGCTCACACGGTGTGAAGTATTTGCATAAAGCCTAATTTGCATATCATTAAGCTGGGGGTTGGATTTACATTGCAAATTGTTATATGGAAGTAGCAGGTCCTTTATGTATTAGGGTATTGATGGTAGTACCTCTCTCTCTTATGAAAGGGTCATGATTTTGTATGTTACTCTACTTCTATTACTACTACTACTACTACTAATAATAATAATAACAATAACAATAATAATAATAATAATAATAATAATAATAATAATAATAACTACAATGACAAATATAGCAGCAACAATAATAATAACATTTCTCGATAACAACAACACACTCTTTTCCCCACTAACTACACAACCCCACATTAAAACACTTACACATTTTACCTGTACGTCAATCACACACACACACACACAGGTTAAGTAGTTTATTTTCACCACACTCACAGGTAAAGCAAAACTCACCTGCCTTTGAAAATTGTTCCCGTGAATTCAAAACAGGACAACTGACCGTCACCTTTGATGTAGTTGTTCAATACCACAGCTAAATGAGGGTTATTGTAGGTCACTCTTTGCTAAAACTCCCGAGAGGAAAAAAAAACAAAAGCTGTGTGTTTTCTGTTGTTTAGTGGGAAATTAAAGCAAGAATCGTCACACCTACACATACTGACGCGCGCCAAAAGTCGTGTTTTTTTTTTTTGTTTTTTTTAGTATTGATGAAATGATTATGTTATTATTTTTTATTTATTTATTTATTTATTTATTATACTTCATTATTCCTATATCATCGATTTCTTTACCCTAATGACTAAGGTGAACTAAACAAGCCTATTAACCAAATAACTACTGTACGATAGTTTACTTTCTTCCAGCCCTCTCATTGGTCAATACTGTGGCGGGAAGGAACACCAGGTGATTAGGGGAGTGTAATTCATTAGACAGTTAATGTGTGTTGCTCTTAGTGTGATGTGTTGCGGGTGTATTAAGTGTTACGGTGTTATAATAAGTGTTACCAACTCTGACCACCTGTGATAATAAGTGTTACCAACTCAGACACTGCCACGAGCCTTAAACACCCTAGTCATGTAAGCAAGGTAATGTGACTTATCTATCTATCTATCTATCTATCTATCTATCTATCTATCTATCTATTTATCTATCTATATCTATCTGTCTATCTATCAATCTATCTATTCAAATAACAAATTATCCATGACTAAATTATTATATTATCGCGCTATAATAATCGTTGGTGTTGACGTTATAATATAGAGAAGGATTATATATGGCTTTTAGTATATAATATAGCAGGTGTATAGCGGTGAGGGGGTAATTAGAGGTGTGAGGATGACTGGTATTAATAATGCGGGTGTTTCTTAATACTCTCTCTCTCTCTGTATTGCTTCTTCCTGCCTACATTACTCTCCTCCTTCTTCTCTCTCCTCCTTCTTCTCTCTCCTCCCTGTCCTTTCCTCCCACATACATCCCTCTCTTCCTACCTCCCCCTCCCCTCTTCCCCTTCCTCCCTCCCTCCCCCTCACGTCTCCCACAAAGAGACTCCGTGTGGACACTTACCTCCCAGGTGACGGAGGATTACATCACCTAACCTTTACAGAGAGGCTCCCGGCCTACACGACTCTTTTTTAATAACAGGAGTTTTTCACCACGTCGTCCAGCTCTCCTGAAGGCCAGCTTAGTGTGTGTGTGTGTGTGTGTGTGTGTGTGTGTGTGTGTGTGTGTGTGTGTGTGTGTGTGTGTGTGTGTGTGTGTGTGTGTGTGTGAGTGTGTGTGTGTGTGTGTGTGTGTGTGTGTGTGTGTGTGTGTGTGTGCAGGTGGTGAGAGATGTGGTGAGAGACAGGTGTTAGAGAGATCCGTGGTGAGACAAAGGTGTGAGAGAGAGACAGGTGTGAGAGAGAGACAGGTGTGAGAGAGAGACAGGTGTGAGAGAGAGACAGGTGTGAGAGAGAGACAGGTGTGAGAGAGAGACAGGTGTGTTGGGCGTCACATAGCCTCAGTATTTCTTCCTCTTGTTCCTTATAGATCCTCCTGACAGGTCGGTCGGTCTCTAGCCTGTCAGTATAATGCTGCCGGGATATATTGTGTATAGTTATAGCAGTAGAGTACCATATTGACCTTTGACCTTTGATCCTGACCTATAGCTTTGACCTTGAATTTTGACCTTGACCTTTAACTTTGACATTGAGCTTTGACCTTGACCTTTTGCTTTGCCCTTCACCTTTGACCTTGACTGTGACGTTGTGCTGTGTTGATGAGTTTTTGAGGTTAAAACACACACACACACACACACACACACACACACACACACACAAACACACACACACACACACACACACCTTAAGAGGACCACTAATACTGAGGGTGACTTTGATACCTGTGTTAATTAAGGTGTGAGATGATAAGGCGATGACGTGATCACAGGTGATGTTCTACCTCCCTCCTCCTCCTCCTCCTCCTCCTCCTCCTCCTCCTGTAGGTTAGGTTAGGTTAAGTCAGGTCTTACCAAGAGTGAACTCCGAGAATTGATATCATATTCGTATAACTGTGAACCTCGTTACTGTGACTTCCTGCTGACTGCCAGACATCATAACGAGGTTTTGATGGAGTAATTACGACTGACAGGTGATGTAGACCAGGTGACACTCTCTATTATGACCCTGGTAGAGTATATGGGGGTTCATATAATATTACTCTTGTCTGTCTGTGTATCTGTGTTTCTGTTTATCTGTGTCTGTCTGTCTGTCTGTCTGTCTGTCTGTCTGTCTGTCCTTCCTTAAATTACTATCTGGTTTGGCTTTGGTTATACAGGGTGATGGAAAAGGTCACTGTGCACCTGTAATAATAATCAATATATTACAAGGAACAACAAGGTATTTCTAATTAGCTCAGGTACACAGGTACTTCTCGACCACCGTGTAGTACCAGTCAACAGCACCTGGCGCCCTCTACGATATTAATTCCCTTCAGGACTTATTTAAGCTCAAAATCTAATGAATTATTCCATTACGTTGTTGAAATATTGTTGAGAGAATAGTTTTAGTTACAGGTGCCATAAAACTCATTGTGTGTGTGTGTCAGTTGAGAGAGAGAGAGAGAGAGAGAGAGAGAGAGAGAGATACGTGTTGTGCTTCTCAATTAAAAGTTAGTGACAACGAGCGAATGAAATATACTGTAACTGAAGT
>NW_024751660.1:4335314-4390314 GCF_018991925.1 Homarus americanus | reverse complement strand
TAAAACAGACAAAGAGACGCAAAGATACACATATAGACAGACAGACAGACACTAAAACAGACATACAGAGACAGATAGAGACGGCAAACATTAACAGTGACGGTAAACACACACACACACACACACACACACACACACACACACACACACACATTCCTCATCTACCACTGCCTACTCACATCAACCTACACCTACCAACATCTACCAGTATTTACTTCTATCTACCACAATCTATCTACAACTACCAATATCTACCACCATCTACCAGTATCTACCTGCAGGCGAGGCCGTAACCCCCCCCCCCCTTGTCTGCCTGCATTCGTGTTTACCTAAAGCCGACGTAACCAAGTGATCAATGCTGGCCCACATGAACAATAATTGAGAGAGAGAGAGAGAGAGAGAGAGAGAGAGAGAGAGAGAGAGAGAGAGAGTATATACGTATCTCCCAAACAGTAAATATAAACATACAATTAATATATATACATAAAAATATAGGCCAGGTATATTCAGCAAATATTAAACCATTCAACTTCTTAATACTGAAAACATCTGTCGAAATACATATATATTCTGTGTACATATATGATAGATACATGTATATAATTGTATACTCTTAAATACATGGTAATTCATATCATTAATTCCTTCTCGTAACTAATAATTATTCCAATATTAAACTCTTATATTTTTTGACATCATCATTAGTTCATAAAATATTAATCTAATTTCCTTTACAAAAATAGAGCATTCAGTCACAGGTAATAAAATATCGTAATTAACGTAGATGTCGTTATTTTTATTCAGTATTCATTAATTATTGACGTTATTTATCAGGGAGTGAAGGTTAATGTAGATATTATTTTTTAGATTTGTAAAACGAGACACACTCACTACACACTCACTACACACTCACTACACACTCGGCTCACACTTCAACTTGACCTAGGAACGCTGGTGAGGCTCAGGTCACACACCCACAATGCACCGCGGCAGTGAAGAGGACTATAGAGGAGTCAGCCTAAGAGGATTATAGTACTTGATGCTTTGATAAGATCCTTCCCTCTTATATATTACCATGGCAACCATCTGTAACTAAAGGTATGGTTGCTCTTATATATTACCATGGCAACCATCTGTAACTAAAGGTATGGTTGCTCTTAGATGTTACCATGGCAACCATCTGTAACTAAAGGTATGGTTGCTCTTAGATGTTACCATGGCAACCATCTGTCACTAGAAAGAAGATTTTAGACTGTAAAAATAACGTAACTTTGATATTTGAATCTTTGTGTAAATACAGAAAAATTAGGCGTTAAATTATTGTAAAAAATATATATAAATCTGTAAAAAAAGTTTCTCTAATACCTTAATTCTCTTGTTTACTGAGGGATTAAAACTGAGAGACTTGTAAAATAGATAAATCGCGACGCAAAAATGGGGGAGGGGGTGATGGTGTGGTAGTGTGGTGGTGTGGTAATGGGATGATGATGTATTAGTTGTGTGGTGTAGTGATAGTGGTGATGGTGTACTGGTGGTGTAGTGATAGTTGTGATGGTGTACTGGTGGTGTAGTGATAGTGGTGATGGTGTACTGGTAGTGTGGTGATAGTGGTGATGGTGTACTGGTGGTGTAGTGATAGTGATGATGGTGTACTGGTGGTGTAGTGATAGTGGTGATGGTGTACTGGTGGTGTAGTGATAGTGATGATGGTGTACTGGTGGTGTGGTGATAGTGGTGATGGTGTACTGGTAGTGTGGTGATAGTGGTGATGGTGTACTGGTGGTGTAGTGATAGTGATGATGGTGTACTGGTGGTGTGGTGATAGTGATGATGGTGTACTGGTGGTGTAGTGATAGTGATGATGGTGTATGTTATGTACTTAAGCTCTCAGAACACCTCATCTACAGGTAAGAACTAAAAAGGTGGCGTGGGTTGTGGGTCATTAGGGAAAGGTGACGACACTAAACACCTGAGAGCCTGACCACCGTTCGGGGGAGAGAAGGGGGAAGAGAGAGAAACTGGGAGAAAATAGGGAGAGAAATAAAATAATTCCAGTATTATTTTGTAGGCTCTATGTCTCTCACCTAGAGCCTGGAGGTGTGGTAGGGAGAAGAGAGAGAGAGAGAGAGAAAGAGAAAGGGAGAGAAAGACACAGAGGGGAGAGAAAGAAAAATATCCAGTATTTTATGGTCAGCCCTTAAGGTGTGGAGGCGCAGAGGTGTGTAGTAGGTAAGGGCGATTGGTGAGAGAGAGAGAGAGAGAGAGGAAGAGAAGGGGAGAGAGAGAAGGTTAGGTTAGGTTAAGGATTGTGGTAGTTACGGCCGTGTTGTGATCGTGGTTGATGGTGGTAGTTACGCCTGTGTTGTGATCGTGGTTGATGGTGGTAGTTACGGCCGTGTTGTGATCGTGGTTGATGGTGGTAGTTACGGCCGTGTTATGATCGTGGTTGATGGTAGTAGTTACGGCCGTGTTGTGATCGTGGTTGATGGTGGTAGTTACGCCTGTGTTGTGATCGTGGTTGATGGTGGTAGTTACGGCCGTGTTGTGATCGTGGTTGATGGTGGTAGTTACGGCCGTGTTATGATCGTGGTTGATGACGGTGGTTGTGGTTGTGGTTGCATTAGGGTGAAGGTTTGGTAGAATGGCTGTCTGTCAACAAAAGAGACTAATTCCCCTCTCCCTTTCCTCCCCCTCCCTCCCCAACCCCCACCCCTTCCCTCCTCTCCCCACCTGTCAGTCGCCTCGCTCTACCTGGGATTTAATTTAGCCTCCAGGTGACCTCGCGGCCAGAGGTCAGGCTGCTGGAATTAACCTCAGCTGACAAACAAATTACGACACAGAATAATAATGATGATAATATTGTCGGGAGGAACACTGGTTATAACATACCATAACATAACATAACATAGGCAAGGTAGAGTCAGTTCTTCAGACAGGTACAGCAGCGTTACAGAAACATTACAGAATAACTAGTGAGGAGAGAAGTGAGGAGAGGAGAGGAGTAAGGAGAGGAGAGGAGAGGCCTTTGAAGCTTAGAGATAAAAAGCTTCAAATGAGGACTAAATTGCTTTTCATTGTGGCCAAACTTATTATTAAAATGACATTACGGAGGCTTGAGTACAGTACAGAGGTGACCCCACAACACACACACACACACACACACACACACACACACACACACACACACACACTCCTGGGCTGGTTGAGATGAGGCAGGCAAAGGGTCACGTCAGTTCTACACAGACAGTCAAGAGGAAAAAACTGAATCCTTGTAACTCCTCCACCCCACTGACAGCTACCAGGTCCAGGGGGCTGTCAGTGTGTGATGCCTGGACGCGACCTGAGTCTGTTTTATTTATTTATTTTGTGTATTTTATTTATTTATTTATTTATTTATCTATTTATTTTTATTTATTGTGGTTTTTTCATTTATTTATTTATTAATTAATTTATTTGTATATTATTTATGAAACAAACAAAAAATATTGGTATAATTTCAGGGAGGAAAATATTACACAAACATCACCACAACAAAGAAACACCTGAACAACAACAGTAACACAATAACAAACACAAATTATTATACAGTACTGACCAGTGTTTTTACATCCTGGGAACAAAAACGACCTCCAGTGTTTCAGATGTTTTTCCAGGGATTTTTAACTTTATATTTTATGACACGCTCTCACAGTTACTTATGTTTTGCCCAGGCGACACATAAAAACACACTGCCTTCCTCTCTAGCAAAATTTTTAATGATCTTGGTTAGGTTAGGTTAGGTGTAAATAAAACTTAATTAGATATGTTTGTTTAGCACCAGTTAGGAGACAAAATTTACACTGAGAGAGAGAGAGAGAGGAGGGGGGGGAGTACCTTAACTAGACACGTTCACTTAGCTACCAGTTAATAGACAAAATTAACACCGAGACTCTACCTTAACTAGACACCTTCACTAGACTGTCTTAACCCAGTCATCGGGGGAATCAATTCTTATCGCTCTTACGTTGACTTTTCCTGGAGTAAGTCATTTAACTTTTAGTGTAAGTTATAAGCAGAACCAAACACTTAACTGTATGGGTAATAAATTTTTTCTCGTCTATATGCAAATGAGGCTTAGATTTTTTTGATTTTTTTTTTGGGGGTGGGGGGGAGCTGGTCCGGGGGGTTTAATGGGCTCCGTATGCTTCAGTTTTTACGTTAGAATCTTGATTATCCGAAGGGGTTGGGGACATACCTTCGGATAATTAATATTTGCGGATAATTAATGTTTGTGGATGGTATGTTGTGGTCAGCTGCATATAGACATAACGGACTTTGATCTCTATATAATCCGTTAAATAAATGTTTCACATATAACGGACAGACGCTTCATATAACGGACTATCATCTCTATATAATCCGTTAAATCGAGGGTTTTCATCTAAATTCCCAAAACATTTCAACATTTCATTATCCATCATACACTTTAAACATTATATTCAATTTCCCTAAACATTACAGCATTTTTCCTCCCTTTACACAGCGTTGGAAAATTCCCACCAAAATTAGATTCTAAAATTCGCCCACAAATTCTGGCAGAGTTGTGTTGTTAGACAGTATGTGATTACAGGCGAAAACTTCACTATGGAACTAATTACACTGACTTATTTGTTTGACCTCACTCCCTATTTATTACCCTCGTTAATAAAATAGGGTATTATTTCATGGGGGGATTTTTATTACCTGTGGAAGTACCAAGAGAAAATGAGCGATAATTTGAAGGGAAACTGAGAGAAAGTTAATATATTTTTCATGGTTGATTTTTTTCGGGCCATGATTGCAAAGTTTGTAGTATATTTTATGATTAGCTTTTCACATAAGTTGTATTGTAGTTTTTTGTAGTTTTTGTATTATTTTTTTGGTTGTTTTTGAATACAAGTTGTCGGATGTGGGATAATAATTCTGAAATTTTCTTTTAATTTGGTTGAAAATTTGTGGGTATAGACTGTGTAAACATATAAACGTACATTCGTGAAAGTTTGCACACGCACACACACACACACACGTAAAAGATATTAAATAAAGAAAACACAGAAGACAAATTATGTTAAATTGAAGAAAATGATACGATAGAAAGAATTTGAGACAGAGAGAACGTGAGACAGAGAGAACGTGAGACAGAGAGAACGTGAGACAGAGAGAACGTGAGACAGAGAGAACGTGAGACATATAGAGAGAGACAGCAAGAGAGATAATATATAGTGAGATATTTTGTCAACAGGAAGATAGGCTGAGAGGGTCCAATATGTCCCAGCTGATGATACTTAACCTAATTATGAGGTGACCTGGGCGAAAAAGGGGGGGGGCGAGGAAAAGAAGAAGGGGTAGGGTGGGGAAGGAAGGAAGGGGATGAGGGAAGGGAGGAAGTTAGAAGGAGAGAGGTAGGGGAAGACAAAGTGGGAAGGGGAGGAAAGGGTATTGGGAGAGGTAGGAAGGAGAGGGAAGGGCGGGGACAGAAGACAGGATGGATAGTGGAGGGGATGGAAGGGGAAGGATGAGTATGAAGGGAAGGGAGATGAGGAGAGGAGAGGCGAGAGAAGGGTAAGTAGGGGAGAAGGAAGGGAAGGAGGATAGGTTAAGAAATGTGGTGAGGTAAAGAAAAAGGAGATATGATGGTGATGGAATGGTGGAAGGGAGAGATGAAGAGGAGGAGAGAAGGATAAAGGTAGTGTAGATAGGAGAAGAAGGAAGAGTTGACGCGGAAAGAGAGGGGAGAGCAGGACAGGAAATAGGGAGATAAAGTGAGGTGAAGGGAAAGGAAGGAAGGAGGGAGGGAGGGAGGGAAGGAAGGGGTCACCTTGTCCCAGCGCGGTATATTGCATTACTTCACTAATGACAGCATGTAGGCTTCCAAACACATCCCCCCATTCCCCTCTCTTACAAGGCACACGACTAAAATAAAAATTCCACGTTTTTGTTGCCTGGACACGAAACTGAAGAACATAAAACAAGCTTTGTTCGTCATCATCACTGGGTCTGCTCGGCTCTGTGCGTGAGGTGAAGAGAGCGGGTAGAGAACGTGAAGTGAACATGAAGAGAACGTGTAGTGAATGTGAGGTGATCGTGAAGAGAACGTGGGAAGAACGGAAGGAAACGTAAAATTATTATAAAAAGAACGAGAAGAGAACTTATAGTGAACGTGAAGAGAACATAAATTTATCGTATCGAGAACGTGAAGAAACGTAAAAATGTACCTTAAAAAGAACGTAAAAAGAACGATCTCTTTGAATCTCACATAAATCCCAACAATCTGTATAAGAAGTAAGTTAAGGGAAAAGACCTATTGATGCAACATGACCAGATTACCATATGTTAAGAATACCTGTATATATCTCAGGTGTGCACGCTGGCAGGTGAGACTCCTTCTACCTGTTGCTGTCAATTTTATACACAGGTGGAATAGTGTTCATGGCCAGATGGGTTTAAATAAATGGATTCTGAACCTCCTTTCATGTTTGCAAGTGTAGAAGTGTCGGGTTAGGTTCTGCTGGTGTGTGTGTGTGTGTGTGTGTGTGTGCGTGCGTGTGTGTGTGTGTGCGTCCTTCATCATGCACTTTGCTTTACATTTATTTTCGTTTTATTTTTATTTTTTTCTTGTCGTTTCTGTGTCTCCATTTGTCCTCTCACTGTAGTTCGTCATATCTGTATCAATATTTATCGTTCACATCCCATATTTTATTCCCTTTGGTCACGTGAGTCTTCCTTTGTGTGTGTCAGCCAGCCCAGCGTGTTAAATAAAACACTCTATTGTGTCCAGATGGCGGGCAGGAACGAGAGTTTGTTTACTATCGTGTTCGGGGCCTTGATCACATCTACCGTACGACCCCGGAGTTTTGTGTGTGTGTGTGTGTGTGTGTGTGCAGTCAACTACGTTTGTCCGTTCGCCTTCGCCTCTTCCCCTGAACACATACCCTAGAGAGTCATACTCATGAATCCGGAACTTTTATGGAAAATTATTATTATTTGCCCAGGAATTAATGTTTTGTGTACAGGCATAAAAGTAATTTCAAGTTAGTGTATAGGAAATAATCACAGTACACAGGAAATTGTCACCGTACACAGGAAATAATCGCAGTACACAGGAAATTGTCACCGTACACAGGAAATTGTCACAGTACACAGGAAATTGTCTCAGTACAGTAAGTAAGAGAAACAGTGGTGCATGACCCAGGTGAGCCGCTATACTTGTACACCTGACACAACAACACGTAATAGTCTCCCAGGTGTGACTTACTGTCTCACCTGTCTCCCAGTGTCTCTCACCTCGATGGTAAAGCACCTGTTGATTTGCATATCAAGTGTTTCCTTATAGTCTACAGTGTCTCTCTCTAGATTGGCTGTCTTCAGAACACACATACAGTATGCACGTTCATATATATGCCTACACACTTATCAATACGCCCACACACACACACACACACACACGACATTTCACTGGCATTTCACATCTTGCTACACACGGCACACTGAACGTAATTTATTCATCACACCATTACAGGCTAACCACACCGCTACTCTCTCACTCTTAACTCTCACTCTCTCACTCTCAACTCTCACTCTTAACTCTCACAGCTCTCTCACTCTTAACCCTCACTCTCAACTCTCACTCTTACAGCTCTCACTCACGTAGTTACTGTGATAATGAGGTGGAGTATTAAGCCCTACACTACCTTACCTTGCCTTACCTTACCCTACCTTACCTTACCTTGCCTTACCTTACCCTACCTTACCTTACCTTACCTTTCCCTACCTTACCTTACCTTACCCTACCTTACCTTACCTTGCCTTACCTTGCCTTACCCTACCTTACCTTACCTTACCCTACCCGCTTCAATGCTGTACTGTACCGATATTAAGCGTGGCGGGTGTGGAAGTGACCAGGTAATGACTAGCGTGGTGGCGTGTCCTGGTCTCCATGACAACCCAGCCTCCCTGCTCCACCTGTTGGTTGCTATAGGTACACATCTCCCAGGGGCCCGCTGATCTGATGCTGACACGGGGCCCCTCTGGTTATTTATACAGTCAATCATTATCCTGTGGACTGACCTGAACTGACCTTGTGTGCTGTGGTTCTCCTCTCATCTGACCTGATATTTTGCTGTGATGCTACTCAGAGCTGATCTGACCTGACCTTCTGTGTTGTGAATCTGACCTGACCTGACCTGATCACGTATGCTATGGTTCTACGCTGACCCCAACACAATACACCATCTAAGACTCTCTTGGCACGGAAACACAACCCTGGTCATAGGCCAAATATATAACCCGTAATTACCAGCCTTAATTACCGGAGATTCGCCCGTCACTCACCCGCCCCGCCCCCCAGCCTGTCTTAAACAATGGGCCTATTTGTCATAAATCATCGGCCGTTTTCCTAAATAATTCTCCATTTCCTGTTTCTGAAATAATACTCAGTTTATGGTGTATATCTGTATCTGTCTATCTATCTACAGACAGACAGAGAGAGAAGAAAGAATAAATAAAATGAAAGACAGAAAAATTAAGAGAATAGAATATAAGCGAGAAGTCTCTATTTGTGAAGGGCTTAAATACTGTCACTTCCAAACTAACCGGATCATAAGAGCTTTCTCTGTTTTTTGTGTGGGGAATGGGGAGAAATGGAAACAGAGGAGGGAGGGCAGGACCACCCACTGTACTACCAGGGGAGACAAAACTCCCCCCACACCCCCACCCCACACACACTTCCCTCCCTTAAGGTGTTTCAAATGGTCAACACCCTGGAGTCTGGAGTCTTTACACACCTTGATTAATTATTTTATGTTTTTACCTGGGAAATGGTGTCTGATGTGTGACCTAGTTTTACCACGAGTTTGTTTGTTGTTCTTTTTTCAGTGTTTTTTTTTTTAATGTTTTCAGTTTTTTCTCAATATTTTCATTCTTTTTGTTTCGATTTTGTTTTCAATTTGTTCCGTTTTCTTTTACTATTTTCATTTTTTTCGCTTTTCTGTGTCGTAATCTCTCTCTCTCTCTCTCTTTCTCTCTCTCTCTTTCTCTCTCTCAGTAATCGCTCGTGCTAAACTTTTAAACTCTTGCTCTATAAAGTTTATATATAATTTAAAATGTCCCAATATAATTTTCTGTTGGCCTTTTGGGTATAGATTAACAAAGGTTTTCTGGTTAATATTTCTCGTAGGTGAAATTATAAAGAATTCACTTAACTGGTTGACTTAAGATAAAACAGAAATATCGTACAAAAATTTTATCTGATTTACTCTGTCTCTACCATAACTAGATACGTTCATTTACTGCCAACACTACCACCAACACTACCACCACTACTACTACCACTACCAACACTGCCACCACCACTACCACCAACACTGCCACCACCACTACCACCAACACTACCACCACCACTACCACCAACACTGCCACCACCACTACCACCAACACTACCACCACCACAACCACCATCACTACCACTAGTTGTTGTTACTTAAGCTAGAAGAAGGACCCAATACTGTGTCTCGGCGCCGGCACTTAAATTTAACTGATTAACACAAACAAAAGCAAAGGGGACGTGTGTGTGTGTGTGTGTGTGTGTGTGTGTGTGTGTGTGTGTGTGTGTGTGTGTGTGTGTGTGAGTAATGTGTGTGTGTGTGTGTGTGTGTGTGTGTGTGTGTGAGTGTGTGTGTGTGTGTGTGTGTGTGTGTGTGTGTGTGTGTGTGTGGTGTGTGTGTGTGTGTGTGTGTGTGCTTGTGTGTGAGTGTGTGTGTGTGTGTGTGTGTGTGTGAGGTGTGTGTGTGTGTGTGTGTGTGTGTGTGTGTGTGTGAGGAGGTGTGTGTGTGTGTGTGTGAGTGTGTGTGTCGCGTGTGTGTGTGTGTGTGTGTGTGTGTGTGTGTGTGTGTGTGTGTGTGTGTGTGTGTGTCCCGTCACTTCCATCAGTATAACAATCTCCAACAGCAATACTCGAACAATTTTTTTGTTTTGTAATTTCATAAAAGATAAATAAATATATAACTTTATTATATCATAAATTACTTATTAACTTCTTCATAGACGAGGTGGTGGCCGGTCCCCCCCATCACTGCCTGCTCCAGCGCGGCCTTCACGACCGCTGCCGGAGTAGAGGTCACCCCACAGGGAGGCTCAGTACCGCCTCCAGGTCAGAGGGCTTGCTCTTATAAATATACCACCACCAACACCTGGTTCCTAGACCACGTGTGGGGTGAAGAAGAGAGTACCTCGGCACCTGGAGGTGGCACTGGTCCTCGTGAGACAGGGTTGGTCAGCAGCACCACCACGGCTATGGAGAAGCCGACGAGTAATGCTGATATAATAAAGCTCAGGCGTTAAGTGAACATCCATAAGGAAGATCAGTCAGGTACGACATTTAGCCGAACTGACTTGACCTTTGTTACGGTGGTCACCGCCAACTGGGATCCCACGCCCCAGGATAATACTGTGTGGGGGACCCCGGCCATGAGGGTGGTCATCAAGGTGTGGCGTTAGTCGACCTCGATGACCTCCATCATGGTCGCCGATAGGTGCTCCGCGGCTCCGCCTATGGGTTCCTTCCCCGTGGACAGTCACCTTTTCGTGGTGGGGGAGATTGTGTGCTCCGAGGACCTCACCTGCAGGTCGTGACAGATGAGCCAGACTAAGAACTGTCTCACACACATAACTTACATACTTTTTCCTTCTTTTTCTTGTTGTATTTTATTGTCTTTCCTTCTATTTACCCACTACCACTACCATTACCACCACCACCACCACTACCACCACCACCACAACCAATTCACCACCACCACTATCACTACTACTACCACCACCACCACCATCACCACTACCACCACCACCACCACCTCACACCACCACTACCACCACAACCACCATCACTACCTCACCAACACCACAACCACCACTCACTACACCACCACTACCACAAACTGACCACTACTCACTACACGATCACCACTACCACCACCATCACTACTACTACCACCACCACCGCCAGTAACCTGCCCCACAGACTCCACAAACACAACAACACCAGCACAACACACACACACACGTCTAATCTACTGATGCATCTTTTTAAAGAACATAAGACATTAACACCTTTTTATGAGAGTCTCTACCACACAAACCTTCATCAAAGCGCCAACACGAGCTGACTCTTACTGCCAGGCGTTACTTCCTCGTGTAAAAACAAAAAGTCTTCATTATGGCAGCTTACGCCAGACGAATCAGTGCTCGGGTCGGCAATGATAGTTTTCTCAAGATAGCCCACGAGAGATTGTCATACCAGATCAAAATATTAGAAGAAAATCGAGTTCATATGTTCCTCACGTCACCTTAAGAGAAAAAAGTCAACGTAAGAACCTTTTGAGAATCCCGAGGACAATATTATATCCTCTCGTATCTCGTGATGATGTTTGTGTTGACCCCTACGACACAGCCCAAGTTTACAGCGCCAGTCAACACAAGAGACAACAGCTGCTCCGATCATTGATTGTTGCGTCGTAAAGTGTTGCTCCCACAATGATACTCTCTCCCACGAGGTACAAAAGCCCTGGGTCATACACACACACACAGTAATACATGTTCCTCGCCAGTTACATCCACAACAACAGGAAGTCTTGTGAAGTTCCTCCTTCCCGGCGACACGTCAGAGTAACGCTTCCGAGATATCTTACAAGTCCTCGCCGACCACAACAAACACTGGCTCTCTCTCTCTCTCTCTCTCTCTCTCTCTCAGTAATCGCTCGTGCTAAACTTTTAAACTCTTGCTCTATAAAGTTTATATATAATTTAAAATGTCCCAATGTAATTTTCTGTTGGCCTTTTGGGTATAAATTAACAAAGGTTTTCTGGTTAATATTTCTCGTAGGTGAAATTATAAAGAATTCACTTAACTGGTTGACTTAAGATAAAACAGAAATATCGTACAAAGATTTAATCTGATTTACTCTGAGTCTCTACCATAACTAGATACGTTCATTTACTGCCACCACTACCACCAACACTACCACCACTACTACTACCAACACTGCCACCACCACTACCACCAACACTACCACCACTACTACTACCAACACTGCCACCACCACTACCACCAACACTACCACCACCACTACTACTACCAACACTGCCACACCACACCACCACCACCCTCCAACACCACCACCAACACTACCACCACCACTACTGCCACCACCAACAACACTGCCACCTCACCACCACCTCAATTCACCACCACTACCACTCACCAACACTGCTGCACCACCATCACTTTCACCAACACTACCACCACCACTACCACCAACACCTGCCACCACCACCACCACCAACACCTCACCACCACTACTACTACCACTCACCAACACTGCCACCACCACCACCACCAACACTACCACCAACACTACCACCACTACTACTACCACTACCAACACTGCCACCACCACTACCACCAACACTACCACCACCACAACCACCATCACTGCCACTAGTTGTTGTTACTTAATCTAGAACAAGGACCCAATACTGTGTCTCGGCGCCGGCACTTTCATTTAACTGATTAACACAAACAAAAGCAAAGGGGACGTGTGTGTGTGTGTGTGTGTGTGTCCCGTCACTTCCATCAGTATAACAATCTCCAACAGCAATACTCGAACAATTTTTTAGTTTTGTAATTTCATAAAAGATAAATAAATATATAACTTTATTATATCATAAATTACTTATTAACTTCTTCATAGACGAGGTGGTGGCCGGTCCCCCCCACCACTGCCTGCTCCAGCGCGGCCTTCACGACCGCTGCCGGAGTAGAGGTCACCCCACAGGGAGGCTCAGTACCGCCTCCAGGTCAGAGGGCTTGCTCTTATAAATATACCACCACCAACACCTGGTTCCTAGACCACGTGTGGGGTGAAGAAGAGAGTACCTCGGCACCTGGAGGTGGCACTGGTCCTCGTGAGACAGGGTTGGTCAGCAGCACCACCACGACTATGGAGAAGCCGACGAGTAATGCTGATATAATAAAGCTCAGGCGTTAAGTGAACATCCATAAGGAAGATCAGTCAGGTACGACATTTAGCCGAACTGACTTGACCTTTGTTACGGTGGTCACCGCCAACTGGGATCCCACGCCCCAGGATAATACTGTGTGGGGGACCCCGGCCATGAGGGTGGTCATCAAGGTGTGGCGTTAGTCGACCTCGATGACCTCCATCATGGTCGCCGATAGGTGCTCCGCGGCTCCGCCTATGGGTTCCTTCCCCGTGGACAGTCACCTTTTCGTGGTGGGGGAGATTGTGTGCTCCGAGGACCTCACCTGCAGGTCGTGACAGATGAGCCAGACTAAGAACTGTCTCACACACATAACTTACATACTTTTTCCTTTTTTTCTTGTTGTATTTTATTGTCTTTCCTTCTATTTACCCATCACCACCACTACCACCACCACTACCACCACTACCACCACCACCACCACCACCACAACCACCACTACCACCACCACTACCACAACCACCACCACCACAGCCACCACTACCACAACCACCACTCACCACTACCACCACCACCACCACCACTACCACCACCACAGCCACAACCACCACTACCACCACACCACTACCACCACTACCACCACCACTGCAATCACCACTATGCCGAGTCACCACTACCACCACTATCGCTACTACTACCACCACTACCACCACAACCACCACCACAACGATCACCACTACTACCACCACCACAATCACCACAACAACCACCACATTCACCACGATCACTACTACCACCACCACAATAACCATTACCACCCACCACTACCACCACCACCACCACCACCGTAACCACAACCACCACTACCACCACCACAACGATCACCACTACTACCACACACCCCAATCACCACCACAACCACCACATTCACCACGATCACTACTACCACCACAATAGCCATTACCACCACCACCACTACCACCACAACCACCACCACCACACCACCACCACCACCACCACTACCACAACCACCACTATCACCACGATCACCACGACCACCACTATCACTACTACTACCACCACCACCGCCAGTAACTCGCCCCACAGGACCCACAAACAATAACACCAGCACAACACACACACACACACGTCTAATCTTACTGATGCATCTTTTAAAGGCGAACATTAGATATTAACACACCTTTTATGAGAGTCTCTCTACCACAAACCTTCATCACAGCGCCAACACGAGCGACTTTTACCGCCAGGCGTTCACTTCCTCGTGTAAAAAACAAAAAGTCTTCATTATGGCAGCTTACGCCAGACGAATCAGTGCTCGGGTCGGCAATGATAGTTTTCTCAAGATAGCCCACGAGAGATTGTCATACCAGATCAAAATATTAGAAGAAAATCGAGTTCATATGTTCCTCACGTCACCTTAAGAGAAAAAAGTCAACGTAAGAACCTTTTGAGAATCCCGAGGACAATATTATATCCTCTCGTATCTCGTGATGATGTTTGTGTTGACCCCTACGACACAGCCCATGTTTACAGCGCCAGTCAACACAAGAGACAACAGCTGCTCCGATCATTGATTGTTGCGTCGTAAAGTGTTGCTCCCACAATGATACTCTCTCCCACGAGGTACAAAAGCCCTGGGTCATACACACACACACAGTAATACATGTTCCTCGCCAGTTACATCCACAACAACAGGAAGTCTTGTGAAGTTCCTCCTTCCCGGCGAGACGTCAGAGTAACGCTTCCGAGATATCTTACAAGTCCTCGCCGACCACAACACACACTGGCTCTCTCTCTCTCTCTCTCTCTCTCTCTCTCTCTCTCTCTCTCTCTCTCTCTCTCTCTCTCATCATTGTCTTATTAATTATCAATATTTTACTCTACAAGGATATCCTTTAATTCCCCTTGGTGTTCCGAAAGGTAGGGATCCCATTTTGTTATATTTTTGTATTTATATTTTCTTTCTCTTATTTCTGCAAAGTCAGACCATGTATAAAAAATAGAAAAGAATCGTTTTTGTTTTTGTATACTGCCTCCTCTATCGCCCTGAGTCAGACTATCTGTTATCTAGCCCAGGGCGGAGTACAGTTAGTCAGAATACCTTTTTTGGGGTCGTGAAAAATGTGTGGGAGTGTTTTTGTTTGTTTTTTGGTTCGCGCCAGAGAGCTAGTTCAGAGGGAGAAAGGGAATGTTGTACAGTATGATTTCTGTTAATATTTTCGTCTTTGTGTTGTCTGTGGTCCAGGGTGTTGTCTTGTGGTTAGGTTTGGTTAGGTTAGGTTAGGTTTTATTAAGTTAGGTTAGGTAATGTTAAGTTAGATTAGGTTTCCTTAAGTTAGGTTAGGTTAGGTTAGGTTTTATTAAGTTAGATTAGGTATTGTTAAGTTAGATTAGGTTTCCTTAAGTTAGGTTAGGTTAGGTTTTATTAAATAAAGTTAGATTAAATTACGTTAGATTAGGCTTGGTTAAGTTAGATTCGATTATGGTAGATAAGATTAATGTTCGGATGTGTATTCATAGGGAGACTCTTAACTGGAATGTATTATCTTCAGGTGATTATTATTAACTGTTGATAAGGATAAAATAAACGTCACACACACACACACACACACACACACACACACACACACACACACACAGTCCTTAGAAACAGTTTTACTAAAACAGAAAACGTAAATATTCAATAAAAAGAGGATCCCTGCCCTTCGGAACTCCCAGAACTTGAAAAGGGAAATTAGATAAATAAACGACAAAGTGCTCAGCCAGAAAACAACATAAATAAAAATATAAAATAAAATATGAAAGAGAAAGGGATTACTTGTTTAGTTTCATGAGAGAGAGAGAGAGAGAGAGAGAGAGAGAGAGAGAGAGAGAGAGAGAGAGAGAGAGAGAGAGGCTGATGTAGACAGAAATACCAGGTAATAAGAACACAAAGGTGAAGTGAGGCAGGTGAGGTCTACAGGTAAGGGAAGGAGTCTTTTGTTTATATTATGTGAGTGGCGTAAATATCTACCACCAATACAACTATTACCACCACCACTACTACTACCACCACCACCACCACCACCACCATCATCACTACTACTATCACCACGACCACTACTACCATCATCACTACTACCACCACCACGACTACCACCATCATCATCACTACCACACCACCACGACCGTCACTACCAATCTTCACCACTACTCACACCACCACCACCACCACCACCACCACCATCATCACTACCACCATCACCACGACCACCACTACCACCACCACTACTACTTCACCACCACCACCACCACAATTCTCACCACCATCATCACTACTACTACCACCACCACCACTACTACCACCACTACTACCACCACCACTACTCCCACCACCACTACTACCACCACCACTACTCCCACCACCACGACTACCACCACCACCACCACCACCACCAATCAATCAACAGCCACCACCACCACCACCACCACACCACCACTACTACTACCACCACCACCACCACCACCACCATCATCACTACTACTATCACCACGACCACTACTACCATCATCACTACTACCACCACCACGACTACCACCAACACCATCATCATCACTACTACTACCACCACGACCACCACCACCACCACCACCACTACCACCACCACCACCACCACCACCACCACCACCATCATCACTACTACCATCACCACGACCACTACTTCACCACACCACCACTACCACTACCACCACCACCACCACCACCACCCACCACCACCACCACTACTACCACCACTACTACCACCACCACTACTCCCACCACCACTACTACCACCACCACTACTCCCACCACCACGACTACCACCACCACCACCACCACCACTACTTGGCTCAGATCATAAACAAACAGACGATGAGAAACTTCCTTTACAAGACGATGGAAACACCACAGTGAGAAATGACTGCTATTACTACAGTCGTGTGTGTGTGTGTGTGTGTGTGTGTGTGTGTGTGTGTGTGTGTGTGTGTATGTATGCATGTATGTATGTATGTATGTAGGGTGGTAAACACAGGCTCTATGTACACCTGTAAATTTAATCAGGTGTGATGAGAACTTTATTATCAACTTCTAGCAAACTCTTATTAATTTTGTTTTATATACACTTAAGCAGCTTATCGAGGGTTTAGGACGTGAGAGAGAGAAAGAGAGAGAGGGTTAGATAGATAAAGATAGGGAGAGTGTGGCAGAAAGAGGTGCAGGTAGATAGATAGATTGATAGAAAGATAGATGGACAGACAGACAGACAGACAGACACCTTTTTTCTCACTAACCCTTTCTCTCAGTGTCACACAAGTCAGTCCTTAACTCAGAGAGATGTTGTGTGATCCTGGGGACGTGTGAGCAGATGACCTTGACACTGGTGGAGGTAGTCTGGGCTAAAACTGTCAATTTCTGGCATATTTTTTGGTTTTTCAGTGTGTGTGTGTGTGTGTGTATGTGTGTGTGTGTGTGTGTGTGTGTGTGTGTGTGTGTGTGTGTGTGTGGTGTAAAGGAGGAAGAGGTGGCGATGATAGGGAGGTGGAGGATTAGATCACGTCAAGAGATAACCAACCAATCAGAATATCGTATCTCTTCCTACGTCGCCTATGACGTACTAGCCACCGGATCTCCATAAATTTGTCGTCAGTGAGGGAGTTTTGTAATCAGCTGTCGATTAATTTACATAATTCATGACTTTGATCAGAGAGTTTTGTTCACACCCCAAAAAACCGGGAACAGGAATCGTGAGTTTTATCAATACAAAAATAAATAAAAATAATGAATAGGATTGAATTTTAATAATATACTGTATAGTGCAAAAAAAAATACATTGAATATTTAAATAAGTAAACAATAATAGACTTTGTTTATTATTGTTTTTCTCGTGTGAATGAATAAACTGAAAAACTGGAAAATTTATAGAAATATTTGACTTTTTTCTGTCTATATTGCAACCAACCCACAAGTGTTTTAATGACGTCAGAGAAATTTACCGCATATGGATAAACCAACAAATTATTTGGAATGTATATAAATCTGTCTGTCTGTCATTAGTATTTGTGAATCACCTGAAGATTTGACACCCTAGCTTGTTTCACCTAAAGATTAGCCAGACTTAACCTAACCTACGTCACACAACTACAGTAGATGCCCTTTGACCTCTGACCTTCCCTTGACGTGTTCTCTCCGTGTTATTGAATTTGTAATAGAAGGTTTATGGGCAAATGTTTGAGCCACTATTGAATTGTAATCCTGTTGTGATCTCTCTCTCTCTCTCTCTCTCTCTCTCTCTCTCTCTCTCTCTCTCTCTCTCTCTCTCTCTCTCTCTCTCTCTCTCTCTCTCTCTCTCTCTCTCTCTCTCTCTCTCTCTCTCTCTCTCTCTCTCTCTCTCTCTCTCTCTCTCTCTCTCTCAGCTAAGTGGTCTATTATATAAGTGATTATCTCATCTTAAGTGGCCAATTATCCTAGTGGTCAATTATCCTAGTGGTCAATTATCCAAGTGGTCAATTATCCAAGTGGTCGATTATCCACGTGGTCAATTATCCCGTTAGCGCCTCATCTGAGCAACCTTCCCTCCCTCAACTCCCTAAAGGGATCGCTGCCAATTTGGTTTGAGGATTTATTTGGCCAACGTTCCATTAGTGGGGATCCTGCCTTGCCCATTGAGATAATCGGCACGAAATGGGGACAAAATGTCATTGGTTTTAACCTTGATATGAGGGGGGCTAGTTAGTGTTTATTAAGTGTAAATGTAAGTGTAAGTTGGTGTAAGTGTGACTCAACAACATAAGTATTAAATAGGATAATCTACTTTTATTTAAGTTTGTAAATAATAATGACACTTGTATGTATAAGTAAGTGTAAGTGTGGCTAACCATTGTAGGTAATAAGTGAGGGAAACAATAGCTTAATTTACCATATTTAGCTTATCATATGCAGTATCTATTTCTTCCTGTGTTTATAACTTAATCATAAACATTATCTACATTTACTATATTTATCCTAATTATAAACATTAAAAATCTGTCATAGTTTTTACCTTATTATAAACATCAATTAAGCTTTCTTTATGTTACACAGTTTTAATCTTAATATTTACGGTTCTTGTCTACATAAACATTTCACACTTTTCCTCGCCTCAAAGGTCCCGAGATGTGTGATACTTCAGACTTTCGTCATTAAGTGAGAATTAGGATGAAAGAGAAGGAATGTGTGTGTGTGTGTGTGTGTGTGCGTGTGTGTGTGTGTGTGTGTGTGTGTGTGTGTGTGTGTGTGTGTGCGTGTGTGTGGTCACTTTACAGTACAGTACCCTATTTCGATATTGGTTTTACTTTGTTTCTGATGATAACGGGAGTAGAAAATCAGAAAACTTGCCACTCAGGTACAGGAAGTGACATCTACAGTCAGCAGCTGGTGGGCCACGTAGGTCAATACTGACAATCAGATCACGTTACTGATAGGTCCATTATTTGACCGATGCCTAATGACACCTTCGCCTCGGTCACAATGTTTAGACCGATGTAAGTGCTTCGGTCTGGATCCGGCCTGTGATGGTGGAGGTAGAGGGTGAGGGAGGTGGTGGAGGTAGAGGGTGAGGGAGGTGGTGGAGGTAGAGGGTGAGGGAGGTGGTGGAGAGAGAGCTGGGGTAGGATGATATGAGAATGAAAATTATTAATATTTATTATTATTATTATTATTATTATTATTATTATTATTATTATTATTATTATTATTATTTTATCCTCAGATTAGCTGTCAGTGGCCCTGGGATACCGGACAACATATATCACTGCACTGGGCTGAACTCAATGACACTACCAACACCAACAAGGTAAGTACTGGGCTGGCAACACACACCTGTAGAAATTAATCCAAATAATCCTACCTGTATTATCAAACCTCAGCAACAGGTGTGGGTCATTAGCTCAGTCATCAATAGTGTGTTAGCTCTCCCCATTAGCGACCCAATAACCCGCTAATGAGGTACACCACTAAGCTAACCTGTATTGTAATTATATTTTCTCTTTATTGAGGAGAAACAAAAGTCCAGGTATATACTCACCTGTAATTATATAAATATATTCCAATTACCAGTTAGGGTTAGGTTAGGTTAGGTTAGGTTAATGGGTATAATCTCTAGTGCGCTTACTGTGTGTGTGTTCAATCACTATCTTCCCGTAATTCACTCAAGTAAACAATTCATATTCTAATAAACATAAATAAATTCAACTTACTTAAAAATCGATTAGCTAATGGTGAATCATTTACTTAATTGGCTAAAAATCCTCAAATCATTCAATAATATCGGTTATTATTTGTCTCTCCCGATTAATGAGCTCATAACATCAGCTGATCGCCCCATAATGCCTTACTAAAGCTGCCAGTAATTATTATATTAAACCAACAACACAATGAGGGAAACTATCGACGCTCATCAACACAAACTTGGTTATGTTGTCAATACTGGAGGGAAACATGAGGCAATTATATTATCTGTTTATAGTTAATGAGAGGTTTTTTAGCGTGTGTGTGTGTGTGTGTCTGTCTGTGTGTGTGTGTGTGTGTGTGTGTCTGTCTGTGTGTGTGTGTGTCTGTCTGTGTATATATTCACCAGTTCCTACACATGACAATATTCCCCACACAGGCGTACAACCTTCACACACAAACACACACACACACACACACACACATTGTTCACAAAAGTCCTATTTTTGTATATTTATTTACTTTTATACTTGGTGTTTTTGTTGTGTTATTGAGCAGTTAATGAGAGCCCGACCTGTTAGATGGCACTGCCTGCTAACATCACGTTTAATCCTTTGTAAATATTGTAGATTATTGTGAAAAAGCTGGCTGGTGGAGAGAGAGAGAGAGAGAGAGAGAGAGAGAGAGAGAGAGAGAGAGAGAGAGAGATGAAAAATAGTGTGTGAATATAGAACATAAAGATTAATAACACTGGTTTACTACTACTACTACTACTACTACTAATACTACTACTACTACTAACAATAATACACATGAATAATAATAATAATAATAATAATAATAATAATAATAATGATAATAATAATAATAATAATAATAAAGTAAGATATCCTTGAGACTTACAAAATAGAGTCAAATTTGTAAACAGTCGGGAAAAACACAATTATCATGTCCTCATTAACTTTAGTCATCTCACTAATGGCTCTTGTTTGGGGATGATTATTGACATCCGATTATATTATCATTACATAGGTGTGTGTTTGTGTGTGTGTGTGTGTGTGTGTGTGTGTGTGTGTGTGTGTGTGTGTGTGTGTGTGTGTGTGTGTGTGTGTGTGTGTGTGTGTGTGTGTGTGTGTGACCTTTCTCACAGTGTGTTGACAAGCAGACCCATGAGCCGTGATGTGGAGTGGTCTCTACCGCAGACTTCACTCACTAAGGAACAAATTAAACGTGACTAATGAGAAGCTTCAAAGCCTCAGGAGACGAATCGCAATCAGTATTTCAAGATTTCAAGCTCTGTTATTGGTCGGATAGTCTCACGGTAAGCCTCCAATCAGAGAAGAGGAAAACAAGCGAGAATGGGATCAGAGAGGGAGTGAGAATCATTAAAGCAGAAGAATCAAGTGACCAGGGAAATAAGATCATGATTCTAAGAGGTTAATAAGTTAATGGTAGTCTCTCATTTAACTGGTGATTAACGGCCCATGTAGTTAAGAGTCGAGTCTCAGTATACTTTTGATGTCATTTTGAGCTGCCCTCTTTGTGCTGTGAGTGAGTCAGTTAGATGCCCCTTTTCCACACACACACACACACACACACACACACACACACACACACACACACACACAAACACACTCCCACCCACACGACTGTAAATTACGTAAAAAAAAATCATCATATTTACAACTCGGAGTAAAAGAACACATTTTTTTTGTTTATTCATTTGTAGTTGTTTACTTTCTATTGACAATTGTATTATACTAACGTGTGATTTATTGGTCTAAGTTAAATTCCCCCAAAGGTTGTAAATTACTGTTATATTGAGATGCAAATTAACTTTTAAATTAATATCCAACGAGAAATTAATTATACTTTGTAACTTAATATATGGGTCTCTCCCTCTTTCCTCCAGTCTTCCACCTCCCCCTCTCCTCCACTTCCCCTTCCTCCTGTCTTCCACCTCCCCTCTCCACTTCCTCCACCTCCACCTCCCCCTCTCCTCCACTTCTCCACCTCCCCTTTCCTCCAGTCTTCCACCTCCTCCACTTCTCCACCTCCTCCTGTCTTCCACCTCCCTCCCACTTCTCCACCCCCCTCCTGTCTTCTCCACTCTCCTCCACTCTCCAAAAACATTAAAATACACTATACTCACCAATCATCAAATCATCTCAACCACGCTATCAATCACCTCACACCCCATCCCCCCAAATAATAATGAACCAACTCGAAAAAAAAGATTGAATTTGATGCGTGATGAAAAAAAAAATCCCCAATTATTCTGGCAAAATAAACCTTGACTGATTAGTTCCAGATCGTGGAATCAATACATGGAGAAATTAATCACTGATGAGCCACATAATTCAAACATTCAACCAAACACGACTACACCACAATTGAGGATTTTTATTTTTTAGTTTTTTTGGGGGGTAAAATTTTAGGCAAAAGTCAATTGAATTTCTGATGATTTCTACCTCTTCCTCCTCACCTCTTGCCTCTCATTCACCTCACTCCTTCTTCACCTCCTTCTCACCCCCTTCCAATCCTCTCCCACCTCCTTCACCTCCTTCTCACCCCCTTCCAATCCTCTCCCACCTCCTTCACCTCCTCTCTCACTCCTTCCCCAAATTCTTGGCTGTAATAAATAAACTATATCATTATTATTATTATTATTAGTAGTATTATTAGTATTATTATTATTATTATTATTATTAGTATTATTATTATTATTATTATTATTATTATTATTATTGTTGTTGTTGTTGTTGTTGTTGTTGTTGTTGTTGTTGTTGTTATTATTAGTAGTAGTAATGCATGTATACAAACAGTCACACACACACACACACACACACACACACACACACATATATACACACATAAACACGTATCTCGGTATGTAAGTATGTTTGTGTCTGTCTGTGAATATCAGGTAAAAACGGCTGACATTGGAAGATATCCTGACTTGCTGACGATTCAATTTCCTGCTATCCTAGACGGCTGACCCACCCTGCTCTGGCGGTCACACCTGACACACACACACAAACACTGTATATGCCCTGATGCTGACAATGTGTATATACCTTCATCTTTACACTGTATATATGCCTTAATGCTGACATTCTGTTCAGTATATACCTTGATGCTGACACACTGTACAGTATACATCCTCGCGAATTCATATCCTCTGGTATAATAATAAATACAACTAAAAACATCGAAAAGAAAGAAAACAAAAAACAGCAAATATTTCAAGTTAAAGAAAACGATACAAAAAAAAAAAAAAAAAAACTTGGCCTATTTTATGGTAAACTTAGAAATTCATTGTAACTTTGGGTTTAAAAGAAAATAAAATCCCCCGTCTCCTTCCTTTTACATTACGAAGTTGGAGAAAGTTACAAACAGTCAAATTATATTATTTCTAGCGATAATTTCCCTTCCTCTCCCGCTGCTGAGAAATGTGTTTGGAGATTTAATGCAAGAGTTTAATTATTTATTCTTAAGTGACGCCGGAAGGGAAATGTCTGTGTTGGGGGATTTTTATGGCTAATTTAATTTATTTCATTTCATTATATTTTTTGTGAATTTTATTTATAAGTTTATTGAATTATTTGTTTATTATTTATTTTGGTCAGAATTTATGAATACTTATTTGAATATTTGTATTTGTGTGTGTGTGTGTGTGTGTGTGTGTGTGTATACTTGCCACAGACGTACACAGAGAGAGTAACTCCACGCTATCCAGGTCCTTTGTATGTCTCTCTCTCACCTGCCGCTACTCTACATGACATAGTAATTACCTGGCTAATACCTTTAAAGATCCAATTAACGACGAAGGAAAAACGCCCAGGTATCAATCGTTTCTGCAGTAATGAACCTAACATACCTTCAACACTTTTACCTGACGCGTCCGTAAAAATGTAACGTTGGGATTTTTGTGTTCTGTTGAGTTCTGTGTGTTCTTTGTGTGTTGGGTGTGTTCTGTGTTCTTTGTGTATTAGGTGTGTTCTGTGTTCTTTGTGTGTTGGGTGTGTTCTGTGTGTTCTTTGTGTGTTGGGTGTGTTCTGTGTTCTTTGTGTGTTGGGTGTGTTCTGTGTTCTTGTGTGTTATGTGTTCTGTGTTCGGTGTGTTAGGTGTGTCTCTTGGTGTTCTTTGTGTGTTGTGTGTTCTGTGTGTTCTTTTGTGTGTTGGGTGTGTTCTGTGTTCTTGTGTTGGTGTCTTGTGTGTTCTTTTGTGTGTTAGGGTGTGTGTGTTCTCTGTGTTCTTCGTGTGTTAGGTGTGTTCTGTGTGTTCTTTGTGTGTTGGGTGTGTTCTGTGTGTTCTTTGTGTGTTAGGTGTGTTCTGTGTGTTCTTTGTGTGTTGGGTGTGTTCTGTGTGTTCTTTGTGTGTTAGGTGTGTTCTGTGTGTTCTTTGTGTGTTGGGTGTGTTCTGTGTGTTCTTTGTGTGTTGGGTGTGTTCTGTGTGTTCCTTGTGTGTTGGGTGTGTTCTGTGTGTTCTTTGTGTGTTGGGTGTGTTCTGTGTTCTTTTGTGTGTTGGGGTAACTTGTGTTCTTGTGTGTTGGTGGCCTGTGTTCTTTGTGTGTTGGGTGTGTTCTGTGTTCTCAAAAGTTGGGTGTGTTCTGTGTTCTTTTGTGTGTTGGGTGTGTTCTGTGTGTTCTTTGTGTGTTACGTGTGTTCTGTGTTCTTTGTGTGTTGGGTGTGTTCTGTGTGTTCTTTGTGTGTTGGGTGTGTTCTGTGTTCTTTGTGTGTTGGGTGTGTTCTGTGTGTTCTTTGTGTGTTGGGTGTGTTCTGTGTTCTTTGTGTGTTGGGTGTGTTCTGTGTGTTCTTTGTGTGTTGGGTGTGTTCTGTGTTCTTTGTGTGTTGGGTGAGTTCTGTGTTCTTTGTGTGTTGGGTGTGTTCTCTGTGTTCTTTGTGTGTTAGGTGTGTTCTGTGTGTTTTTTGTGTGTTAGGTGTGTTCTGTGTTCTGACCCAATTATCTCTGGATATTGCCTATAGTGTTTGAGAAAGATTGACTCATACAGACAGACACACACACACACACACAGAGAAGATAGCACTATATACCACTATTACAATCGTAAGGGGAGGCATAAAACAACTTAGTACCTAACCTAACCAAACCCAACCCAACCTAACCTAATCCGACCCAACCAAACCAAACCAAAACCTAACTAAAACCTAACCAAGCTTTAATCCCAGGACAATAAACCTTCCATTATCATAACTTGAAATAATTCGTAGTAAAAAAATATAAAACACAACAACAACCATCATCTCTTGAGCCACTTGCTACATTAAAATGCCGTAACACAAACAAGTTAAGACTCTCTTACTTCTGGGAGTCGAGAGTTAAGGGAGTAGAGAGTTGCTTAACTTTTACATTAACTCTTTGTCTGCTTTGCCTTGTCACGGGTTAGTGGTTTTAAAAGATATATGAGAGGCTTGGTGTAGGAGTGAGAAGGGGGATGTGTGTAGGGGAGAGGGGATGTGTTTAGGGGTGGGGAAGGATGTGTTTAGGGGTGAGGGAGGGGAGGATGTATGAAGGGGGGGAGGGAGGGATTTGAAGGGAGGAGGGATGTATGAAGGGGAGGGAGGGATGTATAGAAGGGGAGGGATGTATGAAGGGGGGAGGGGGAGGGATGTATGAAGGGGGGAGGGGGATGTGTGTAGGGGTGAGGGGAGGGGGGATATATATGTGTGTATGTCCATAAGAAAGAAGGAGGAGGGGGAGAGATAGAGAGTTAGAGAAGGAAGGTGAGACAGAAAGAGAGAGATAGAGAGAATAAGACAGATATATTGAAAGAGATAGAGAGGAAGATGCAGAGACACAAACTCACACTACAGTAATAAATTAATCAATAAAACAATTAATAAAAGTTCAGGGAGGAATAATTATAAGTTCAGTTGTTTTAATCTATTTTATTTATACAGTTTTGTTTATTAATTACAATGATAAGAAAATAATTAAACTTATATGTGAACATTTACCTGGGAATGATCACCTCGTTAACTCACCTGGGACGAGATAATTACTCATCAGGTGGATAAGTCAAATCCACACGCGGATATCTCAACTAAACCATGCAAACTTACACACACACACACACACACACACACACACACACACACACACACACACACACACACACACAACTTTTATCCCTTCAATAAAACTCTTGAGATTTCTCCTGTCTGGTCAAGATAGGTCACAGGGGTTAAAAAGGTCATCTACCGGCTTGAACTTCTGTCTAATAATTCCTGCACTGTCAAACACTCACTCGTACGGACTCCTACAAGTTTGAGGTTGAGTGCCTCAGCGGATATGTAAGTGTATCTTCAGAACATATACGATTCTTTCCCGAGTACCTGCCAGGTGTGGCGGCTGGTGTGGCGGCTGGTGTGGCGGCTGGTGTGGCGGCTGAGATGTGGAGTTCAGCTCAGCGGTTACCACAAACATAAATAATTTGATGATTAGTAAATAAATAATTGATGCACCGAACTGTCACGACAGATACGTCCGTAATGTGCGGACAGACATACTGACAGAGCTCACCGAACACTCGTGGGGCCTCGACATAGTCGTTTATTGTAACTTGAGGTGACTGAAACAGCTGTGAGGAGCGTCGTGCAGGTGTGTTACGACCCGTCAGTGGCTGTGTGGAAGTACCGCCGGGACGTGAAGATACGAGCCTGTTTTCTCCTGCGGTGCCACAGGTACACCCACACCACACACACCACCACCAACACCACTAGGCTGGTGATAAACCCCCAGAAAAAGAAGTCTTTAAGGTAACAAGGATGTTGGTCAGCGAGCGTCAACACGGCCACCCTCAGCTGGCCAGAGTGGTTCTCTATGGTGAGTGTGGCCGCCTGGCCCACCAACACACTGTCGTGCAACATCGTAGTGGCGGAGGACGACTTAATTTCCGTATTTCCTCCCCGTAAGATCAACCCTCTTGACGCCACGACGTCTATTGTGGTGTGTACCATGGTGAGTGTTGCTCCTGCGGCCACCTCCAGCTTCTGCAGCGTGTCGATGGCGGTGGAAGTGAAGGAGGCGGAGGACCCGGCTGACAGTGGCTGGGAGAGGAGGAGGATCTTGATGACGGAGTTAATGATGGTGAGTCTGGTGATGCTGGAGGTGGTGGTGAAGGAGGTGACGCTGCTGTCTCTCAACTGGACGCTCCTCACCTGGGCAGGTAACCTGTTCAGGGTGGAACTGCTGACTGAGAGCTCAAGTTCAGCAGCCTGACAGTCACTGCTGCCCTCACCCGCTGCCACCACCACCACCTCGGACACATTCTCGAGTAAGAAATTTACACACACAGCGTCACTCAGCCGGAGCTTCCTGGCGTTGAACACTGCCACCTGCTGCACCGCCTGGCCGTCTGTGAGCAGCTCCTCTAACTTCACCTCCTGCTGGGGGGAGTTGGGGGGGATTAGTGTCGGCAACAGGAAGGCGACTCTACTGTACTGTGACCTCACCTTTCAAGACTAACCTAACCTAACCTGGATCCTATGAAGGTCTCAGTAGCAAACACTATAACAAAACAGAGAGAGAAAGAGAGAGAGAGAGAGAGAGATAAAATACCTGTGTTACTTGCTTGTAGTCACAGTGTAGGATGGTCTCCTTTAGTTCACAATGGGAAGAGTCAAGGCCGACCCTCAAGTCATCCTCGATAAGATAGGCGTGTGAGGCTAACCCTACTAGCGCCCATACCACCACCCACGACCACCCACACGCCCACGCCCTCCACTGTCTACCCATCTGTGAAATAGAGGAATCATTAATCAAAGGAAAGAACAGTTATTTGTCTTCTTGTACCAGTATAACTGAATCACCTGAAGATAAAACACCCTAATGCTATCTGGGAGGGTTCGGTTAGGTTAGGTCAAGTTAGGGTTTGGTTAAGTACACATTTGTTAAGTCAGGTTAGGTGAGGTTAGGTTAGGTTAGATTTGACTAACGTATATAGTGAATAAATATTAACTTCCAAACAAAAAAGAAAAGCAAATACATATAAAAATAACAATGACTTACCGAAATATTCCTCCTAGGTATTGTGAAAATATTCCTCCTAGGTATTGTGAAAATATTCCTCCTAGGTATTGTGAAAATATTCCTCCTAGGTATTGTGAAAATATTCCTCCGCTAAACAAAATAAACCAAATAAAACACAAAATATCGAATCTTACTCAATTGATTTTATGTTGAGATGAAAAGTGAAGAAGTCAGCTGCTTGTTCCTTGACGTCACTAGAGAGGATGAGGGATTGTGAGGGTGTGGTGGGTTGTGAGGGTGTGGTGGGTTGTGAGGGTGTGGTGGGTTGTGAGGGTGTGGTGGGTTGTGAGGGTGTGGTGGGTTGTGAGGGTGTGGTGGGTTGTGAGGGTGTGGTGGGTTGTAGGGGGTGTGGCGGGAGTTGTGAGGGTGTGGTGGGTTGTGAGGTGTGGTGGGTTGTGAGGGTGTGGTGGGTTGTGAGGTGTGGTGGGTTGTGAGGGTGTGGTGGGTTGTGAGGGTGTGGTGGTTGTGAGGGTGTGGTGGGTTGTGAGGGTGTGGTGGGTTGTGAGGGTGTGGTGGGTTGTGAGGGTGTGGTGGGTTGTGAGGGTGTGGTGGGTTGTGAGGGTGTGGTGGGTTGTGAGGAGGTTGTGATGGTGCGTTGTGATAGTGATGAGTTGTGAAGGAGTGGTTAGTGATTGTGGTACGTGGTGACGGTTGTGATGATAGTGTTAAGTTATGTGAGAATGGTAGTGGTTGTGGTGGTGAGTTATGACGAAGTGTAAGGTAGTTGTGGTTGTGATGGGTTGTAAAGAAGTACTGGTGGTAATAGTAGGTTATAATATGTCCGGCGGCCTGAAATCTATATTACCAGATAAGATAAAGAACATAAGAAGATAAGCTTATCATATCAAGCTTGACCAATAGATACGTGAGCCAGAAAAGTGGAGAGCGGATGTACCTAACCTAACCCCACACCCCTCACCCCCAACTCCCTACCCTCCTCCAACCCCACACCCTTACCCACAACCCCTCACCCCCCACCAGGTAAAGCATTAGGGTATTTTAATCAACAGGTGAAATAAGCTGTGGGTGGAGAAGCTAAAATTTACCTAATTCGTTTCCAAAAAAAAAATTATTCACGGGAAATCACAAATGTTTATATATGTTTGTATTATAATTTCAATTTATATAAAGATATTTTGATAATAACTGTTAGATAGAGGAATTGTTATAACTAAAAGCCTCGGTAATCTTAAAGAGTTAGTATAGGTGATTAGGCAACCCACTGACGTCACTGTGGGTCGTTATCTGATGAATAGTACTGGAAAAATCTCTCTCTCTCTCTCTCTCTCTCTCTCTCTCTCTCTCTCTCTCTCTCTCTCTCTCTCTCTCTCTCTCTCTCTCTCTCTCTCTCTCTCTCTCTCTCTCTCTCAGACCGACAGTGTTTGCTGGGTAGTGAAGAAAGCATTAGTGTACCCGAGTAAAATAACCGTTTTCTATGATAAAGTTTCATAGAAAACTAGTCTATTGAGGGCCACTTCTTCGGAGTCGATAGATACCCTTGTAGATAGATAAATACATACATACAAACATACATATATACATGGAAATAGATAGATAGATGGATATACATTGGTTCAGCATGTAATTTGTATACATAGACAGTGCTAGTAACAGTAGTAGTAGTAGTAGTTGTTGTTGTTGTTGTAATAGTACTAGACAAGATAGTAGTAGTAGACGTAATAGTAGTAGTTGTTGTTGTTGTTGATGTTGTTGTTATTCTTGTATTAGTAGTAGTAGTAATAGTATTATTTTTAATATTATCCTTGACTATCGTTATTATTATTTAGTTAGGTTAGGTTAGGTCATTCTTCATGAGGTAAATAATCACCTGTAATTAGCCAGTATGATAGAGGTAATAACAGTGATACCTGAGTCATTACCACACTGGTCACGGCAGGTGTGTGGAATCGACCTCTTGCTACACATATATACATACATACATGCATACATACATACATACATACATACATACGTACATACATACACGCCAGTCCACATATAACCACAGCTTAAACCTAATTTGCCTTTATTAGTTAAGTACACGTTCAAGGGTGGACGGGGGAGGTGTACAGGGGAGCAGGGAGGCGTTGGCAGGGGAGGGAAGGGTGGCAGAGAGGGGTTGGCGTAGTAGGGAAGGGGAGGTTGACAGGGAGGGGGAAGGATGGTAGGGAAGAGGAAAGGTGGCAGGGGAAAGAGAGGGTGGTAGGGGAGGGGTTTAATTGCCAGGAAGGGGGTGTGAGGGTAGGTGAGGAAGGGGAGAGGGCAGCAGTGAGGTGGTGTAAGAGGAAGGAGGGTGAGGTAAGGTGAGGGGGAGGGAGGAGGAGGGTGGGGTGGGGAGGGTGAGGGGGAGGAGGGAGGGAGGGTGGGTGAGGTAAGGTGAGGGGAGGGAGGGAGGGAGGGGTTCTCTAATTATTTATCCCGGTGGGTCTTTAAGCAGGTAAGTTGTGTGTACAGGTGTGACGTCAAGAGTCTCGGATCCGCTCAGCCACCTCAGCGAACCCGGACCCGGACCCGGAACTGAACCTAACCTAACCTACATCAAGATAAACCTACATGACCGTAACATTTTAATCACCATTTCATTGACTGACGAAATATGTACTAATCTTCACCAGTTTCTAAGGTCATAAATACTGTCCATAAACCTGTGGTCTCATGTACTTACCTGTGGGAGGAATTTGATCTCTTATTTACCAACGTGATTGTGTGTGTGTGTGTGTGTGTGTGTGTGTGTGTGTGTGTGTGTGTGTGTGTGTGTGTGTGTGTGTGTGTGTGTGTGTGTGTGTGTGTGTGTGTGTGTGTGTGTGTGTATTAGTATTTATTGTGGTGTAACTCTGTACATACATACATAAAGACAAAATAGCTCTAGTGCTCTCGATCAATGCCAGTTGTAAGTAGTCCACCAACACTAAGAGCTAATCCACACTCAATGAACAGAATTAACTCGGCTCTTAGGTGAGTCAACACTTGGAACCCTTGATAATTCACTAAATTACCTTATTAACTGAAATCGTCCATTGACCCGATACAAGGGAAGAGGTACTGGTATAATCTGTTGTTTGTTGTGTTATTGGTATAATTCCTTAAGGGTTGATTAATTATAGGGGTATTTTTTTTTGGGGGGGGGGGGAATTAATTTATAAGATCAATTATCTTCATAGATTTGTCATTGTTCCTGTGTTGATTCTGTCAGATTCAACAATTCAGATTCAGAGATTTAGGGAATCAGATCCAGAAATAGATTCGGAAGATTAAGATTCTGGCCAAATAGTTGAACACCGTCAGGCAGGTGTACAGTGTTGTCAGCGCCGCCTCTCAGCTCATGCAGGTAAACACTACATTCGTGTCACACATTACAGCGTCGTTAATTGACTTGGAGAGCAAGACAATGACGTCACACCTCGAGGATTACTTATTGAGAGACGGGGGCTGGGGAGGGCTGAGGGTGGCTGGGGGTTAGGGGGGCTGTGGGAGCTAGTGGTCCTGGGGGGCTGAATGAGAGTGGATTCGGGGATTTGGGACTGCAGGGGCTAGTGAAGAAGAGAGGGATGGAGGACAAGGGAGCTTGGGATTAGTGGGACTGGGGAACTAGAGGGTTGAGGGCTAGGGATTAGGGACTGGGGGCTGGCGATACAAATTTGTGTTGGTCATAATACAATAATAATATTTACCTGAATCACCACAGGTAATTAATCGCAGCTTAAGGGAGCGAGGTGAGTGGTGGTGTAGCCTGTGTGGTGGTGTAGCCTGTGTGGTGGTGTAGCCTGAGTGGTGGTGTAGCCTGAGTGGTGGTGTAGCCTGAGTGGTGGTGTAGCCCGAGTGTACAGTGTGTAGGCAACATGACGCAGCCTATCACGTGTTCTGAAAGGATTATATCATCGTCCTCAAAGGGTAAAATCATCATCCTCAAAGGGTTAAGTCATAGTCCTCAAAGGGTTAATTTATCGTCCTCAAAGGGTTAACTTATTCTTAAAGGTAGCAATAATTTTTTTCTTCAATTACGTTATCCAATAATGTAACACCGCTTTATTATGTACGAAAACAATCCCTTACACAAACACCTTACTTCCTCATACGCAAATCCTAAAAGGGAGAGTATTGCATCAACCTTAAGGGAACACTATACGCCTTTTACGACACCCCGTACACGCCACTATTGGTTCGTGGGGTTGACCGAGAAAGAATTAATTGGAGGTGATCACGCGTGCCTCTGTAATGACGTGTAATGTTCCTCGTGAGTACCAGCCAAGGCATAATGTTTCACGCTGTTTTCCTTCTTCTAACTTCCTACGTAAAGTAAAGACGATGTTTTAACACAATGATCTACCCTTTAAAGGTTTAATTATATTTGTGATTCGTTTATAAGTAAGAGGAAAGGTTTATGTAGTGTAGGATGGATGTTTATTTACTTGAGAAGATGAGAATACTTGTGTCACCCACTTGATGTCCCGCGTTTTCTAAGAAGGTCCGAAGGGGAGAACTAGGATAAATGGCGCTAACACACGATACTAACCCCCTACCTCTCCCTCCCAACTTACTTCCCTCCCTCCCTTCCTCCCAGACCTCCTCACTCTCTCTCTCCTGGGCATGCGCTCTCCTAACACTGCCAGTTAGCCGCCAGCACTCCCAGTCTCCTACACCTGCACAGTAACTAGGAGACCCTCGCCTTGACACTCCGAGAAGCGACACCTGAACTTGTTGCTTCACCTGTACGTCTACCACCTAATTAACGTGAGTATACAACACCTGGATATTAATTAGTGACCCAAATAAGTATAATATTTCTTCTATAGTGAACTTGAGTGAATATTATAACCTTATAGGGGAAATATTACCCAAACTCAGCGAGTAATATAATACTGGAGTGATATAAGAATTTTGGAGGAATATTTTTTTTAGGATTTTGGAGAGGATTATTTCAGTTTTGGGAAATAGTTATGGAAATCTGGGGAAATATTGGGAAAAATAGATATATTATGGGAATTATTGGGGAGTATTATAAAAAATCTGGGGAAATATTTAGAATTACGTTGAATATTATGAAAAACTATTAATGAATAATAAATAACTCTTGAGGTTTATAACACGTTGGGGAATAATGGTGATAATTTGGTGAAATGTGATGATAATTCCCGGATTATTACGATGATTAAAAAAATAAATTAAATTCTGGGGATATTTAGAAATTTTAGGGGTGTCTAATCTACAGGTGATCAACAATGGTTCAGTCTTATATTGTCTTATTTATTCATAAACAACATCTTAATTATGTCAACCTTCTTTCCCTGTCTTCCGGATGATAATTTAAAGGGAAAACTTAATAGAGGTGTGAATGAAGATGTGCAGAGATGTGTTATTAAAATATTCAGTAAAACCAATTCAGATCAGGTGAAGTATTAGCCACTGTTTATTTCACCTCATTTAGCCTCTATAATTCTACATCCGGGTTAGGTTAGGTTAAGGCTGTCTGTCTGTCTGTCTCTGTCTATCTGTCTGTCTGTCTGTCTGTCTGTCCATATCTATCTATCTCTTTATCCAGCTATCTGTGTGTCTGTCTATCTGTCAATATAATTTACTGCAATTTAATTTAATCTAGTTTAACTCTCTCTCTCTCTCTCTCTCTCTCTCTCTCTCTCTCTCTCTCTCTCTCTCTCTCTCTCTCTCTCTCTCTCTCTCTCTCTCTCTCTCTCTCTCTCTCCTGTTATTAAAATCTTGACCTATTTTACTATGCAGTCAATTCAAACTCCCGAGCCAATATTCCCGAATTCCCAAGACGAAGCTGGTGCGTTCCTGTTCTCATTCCTACTCGCAATTCCTAATATTTTTTTAATCGTAAATTTCAATAAATATTTTGGTTGTAATTTATCTCAAGTGAGTCTTAGAGTTGTGGCTATTAATTATTTTATTGTTGTTGTTTGTGGTTGTTTGTGGTTGTTTGCGGTTGTTTGCGGTTGTTTGTGGTTGTAATTATACTCTAACTGCCAATTATAGGGGATGTGTTTGTTTGTTATTGTTTTTGTTTTGATCATTACACCATAACTCACTTAAAATCGTTTGTTTTTTACTGTAGGAATTTGTTTTATTTACTCTTAAAATAGGGGAATGTTTGTTTGTTTGTTTTGTGTTTGTTATTGTGTTTGTTTTGATAATTACACCGCGCTCCCTAATACAATCATTTGTTTGTTTGTTATTGTAGTCTTATGTCTTTTGTAAATGTGTTTGTTATGTCTTTTTGGTTATAATATGTTCACTTATAGTGTTCTTATAATGTTCTGTCATAACACTAATGTTCTCCGTAAAGTGTTCACCGTAAAGTGTTCTCCGTAAAGTGTTCACCGTAAAGTGTTCACCGTAAAGTGTTCTCCGTAAAGTGTTCACCGTAAAGTGTTCACCGTAAAGTGTTCTCCGTAAAGTGTTCACCGTAAAGTGTTCACCGTAAAGTGTTCTCCGTAAAGTGTTCACCGTAAAGTGTTCACCGTAAAGTGTTCTCCGTAAAGTGTTCACCGTAAAGTGTTCACCGTAAAGTGTTCACCGTAAAGTGTTCACCGTAAAGTGTTCACCGTAATTATAATATGTTCTTAGTGTTCTCATAATGTTCTCCAAAATGTCTTCTTCCTCTTCATAATGTCTCTAATTAACTTCATAATGTCTTCGTAATTTATTCATTTGTATTTCTGTTTTGTTTTAACGAGTCAAGATTGAATTAATATCTATGTACGTATGAAACAGTTAAAGTAGGTAAATTAAATATAAGAATTTGTAACTATTGAAAAGACTAAATACATACATACATATATACGTACACACATATACATACATACATACATACATACATATATACATACATACTATTTTAAGAAATATAAAACGATCAACAGAAAAATAACAACGTTTTAGTGAATTTCCGTAAAAAAATATATATATAATTTTAACAAGCGTGTAGCAAAGTGTGGATTATAAACTTGTAATTTAATCCCTGGGCATAAAACCCGGATTAAAACTCTCTTAAGATTAACAGGAAATGAATTCAAGGATGGGGGTTATTAAGCCCTGGCTACACACGGGTTAATAGGAGCTTAAGCAACGGGGAGTAAATACTATCATTAACCGTGTTTACTTACCGGGTTATGTAGAAGAGAAAGTAATATACCATAACCCGTGTTTAGTTCTCGAGTTGTGTTGTGGAAATTTTAATGTTTTTTTGGGGGGTAGTTAACTGGAAGACGAGGGGCCAAGACCAAGCATAACTTAAAACAATGGGAGGATTTTAAGTAGTTATAAGTAGTTTTTCTCCATTATACCTCAAGGCCGGTAAAAGTGCGGTGGTAAGAAGGGAACCTCACTTAACAGCCTCAGAGTGTGGGGTAGTGTGGGTGGCGTTGGTAGTGAGGGTGGCTACGTGCTGTGATCAGTAACTTCCCCTGGCAAGACACCTCTGAGAGAATAGGGAGTCGAAGCCATAGTCCTCGTTGGAAATTACAGGTAAAATATATTATCTTTTATTATTTTCTTACTAAGGTATATTGAGTGTGTGTGTGTGTGTGTGTGTGTGTGTGTGTGTGTGTGTGTGTGTGTGTGTGTTACGTAGAGGCCGAGTTTACCCTCAGATTAATCGTGTTGAGGTGACCTGATGAGACGTAACAGACTAGTGTGTGTGTCCGTCAGTGGCTGTGTGAGGTAAACAGGTGACAGTCAAGTTTCAATTACTCAGTATACTGTACATAGAATCAATGTGTCAAACTTATTTCAGGGAAGTGTTTTGTTGCAGGAAGTCGGTCTCCGTGTGTGTGTGTGTGTGTGTGTGCGTGCGTATCAGAATTTCCCCACAAACATACACCATGATTCGCTAAACTTACATTATACACACGCAAGATGCAATACATGACCTAAAATCCGGATTCCTTGCATTGACTATAAGAACGCCAACAACAGAGACCCAGGTGAGACACTTCAGGCCACATAGGTTAAGATTACACAAGGGCCACCTATACCTCCCACTTGAGGCCGTGTTCTGTGTTCACTTCCTCACGCCACTGTGTTCCTTCACCCTTGAGAGACGTGACCCATTGACCACCAGAGAGCGTCCAGTGTGAATAATAGTCCTAAATATAAACTCATTTGCATAGCCCTTAAGGATTTACATTTATTTCAACAATCCGCTCAGTTTCCAGATTAAAAATGGCGTTCGTTTATAACCGCATATAAATATACCCTGAATAGTGTGTGTCAATTTCTCTTTTTCATTCTATCGTTGTTCATAACCCGATCAGTTTCTGAATCTAAATTGTAGTCTCTCTCTCTCTCTCTCTCTCTCTCTCTCTCAGGAACTTGAAACAACAAAAACAGAAAAATAATATCCAACTGAACACAAACACTTCTGACATCTACATCACAACACCAGTCAGAACATCATCATCAGCCAGGGATATATGCTGACAGTCAATAGGTTCCCCTGTCTCAGCCACGAGTCTCACTATTGCGGACGGTATTTCTCAGTGATAGCGTACCGTTCGTATTTCTCAGTGATTGCGTCGTATCTTAAGTGGCAATGCGAGGACATGAGACCTGGACAATGCTGTGGTGGGTCGGTGAGATTGGCAAGCCTGATGGATGTAAATACCGTGGGTGAAGTTTTTTGTGGGTTAGGTTAGGTTGTGTTGGACTCTCTCTCTCTCTCTCTCTCTCTCTCTCTCTCTCTCTCTCTCTCTCTCTCTCTCTCTCTCTCTCTCTCTCTCTCTCTCTCTCAGGACCTCACGTATTAAGTCAATTATGATTTCCCTGTGTGGCATAGTGGTCATGCAACTCACTCCCGACAAGTAGGTGACCACTTTCGACGTTACTGAGTTCTACACCTTTGCATTACACTGTCACACTCACTACACTTCACACTTACACTTACACACTCATTTAAACTTCTCAATACACCTACACACTCACTACACCTCACACCTACACACTCACTACACCTCACACCTACACACTCTCTACACTCTTTTCAGTATATTTACACAATCTCTACACCTTTGATTACTACACCTTCATTGTACACTTATACGCTGACTACACCTTTCTCAATACACTTACTCTTAAAGAATACACAGGAATACATATGAATACACAGGAATACACGGGAATACACAGGAATACATTGGAATACACAGGAATACATTGGAATAGAGAAGGAGAGCAGACAACAGGAGACCAAATGTATTACAGCTTGAGTTATGAGTTAAATATATGACAAGGTTATATGCGGACGGTGTTATTACTAAGTTGATAATAAGTGACAAAGGAGCGAGACTCATGGTGAGGAAGAATCAAGTGAATTTTGTGGTGTAACCGATAATAACAAGCCGCACCTGCCTCCTACCTAGCTCACACACACAGTAGCCAGGCCCCTAGACTATGCGACTCCTCCCTCCCAGACTATGCGAGGCCCCACATCATGCGACCCGCCCCCAGACCAGACAAATCAGAGTAGCGTAGTGTTGTGTATTACCTGCCTCTGTAAAGGTCAGGACGTCACTCCCTGGTGGGGGGAGGGAGGGGCGGAGGAAGGTAGGTGGGTGGGGGGAGGGAGGGAGGGTGAAGGACGTAGGAGGGAAGGACGGTGGGAGGGGGAGGGAGGGAGAGGAAGATTACCTGTGCCAGTGAGTACAGAGCGTCGTTACCTGGCTAAATTAGGTTCACTTCCTCTAATTTATTATTTGTCGGGTGTTATAGTGAGGATAGACCTGGGTGATGGCGTCAGTTTTTTCTTTTGTTATGAAGAAAGAAAAGAAGAACTAAAAGCGTATATTTCAAGAGGATAATTTTGAGGTTACTGAAAATATTGTGAGAATTTCTTACAGGTTAATTTCACCTGGCGAGAAATATAAAAGGTAAAAAAAAAAGGTAATTAATGTTTATATCATACATGGTGGTTAGACTTAATAAATCTTGATACTTTAGGAAATTATTAATGTTTTTCTGTGTGGGAGAGTAAATGGGGGTAGTTAAAGATATATTCTACATTAAGGATGAATCGTATAATAGAAAAACCACATAAATGACCTGTAAAACACATATTCTCCCTTATACCATTATCTCATCCCAAATTCCTCGGTCTCAACACACAAGGGTCACAGAGGCACTCAACACCCAAGACTTTAGATCACAGTTTGAAGACTTTCTGGACTAACACAAACACGACTCTAGGGTCCCGAGGAGGGCAAGAAAGTGTTACACGAGACAGAAATAGACCACCTTCCATTCCCACACTCAATCCATCAACTCTACACCCGTCTACTTCTACACTTTACATATGTCCTCTACACTTTACGACATTCCAAGTAACTTAACAGGTGGAGTCTCTCGTGACGTAAGTGTCCCTAATGAGAGTAAGTTGAAGATATAATTAGGGTGTTTGTGACTGTGAAGCGCGCAGGTGTATGGTGAGGTATAGTCAGGTGTGTGGCAGGTATGTGAGGCGCCAGGTGGAGGGTTGGATGGACAGGTGTGTGAGGCACTAGGTGGAAGGTTGGATGGACAGGTGTGTGGCACTAGGCGAAGGCTCGGGTGAACAGGTGTACACGCTAATTAACCTGTTATCAGTCTACACACGCTTACCTTTGTCTGATTTTCATTACTGTTCAATTAATATGCAATGATGATTCTATTTTCCATCTTTCTACCCCTATACCCCTCTCCCTCACCCCTCACCCCTCCTCCTTCACCCCCTCCCCCTCCCCTCTCACCCACCACACTACCCCCTATAAGTAGCTCATTCCTCGTATTGTTCACTCATCCACACTTACCTGCACCACCACTACCACCATCACCACCACTTCTACCACTACTACCACCATCACCACCATCACCACCACCACCACCACCACCACCACCAATTACCACCACCACCACCATCACCACCACCACTACCACCACTACTACCACCATCACCACCACTACCACCACTACCACCATCACCACCACTACCATCACTCACCACCACCACTACCACCACCACCACCACTACCACCACCATCACCACCACTACCATCACTCACCATCACCACCATCACCACCAATTACTACCACCACTACCACCAATTAATTACCTGAAAATACTCCAACGTCATAATAATTATAGTTATCGAAGAGCCTTGTTGATCCTGAAAGGGTGTATTTGAATAATGATGTCCGGTTCATTATAGGTAGTGTGTGTGTGTGTGTTTTCTCTCTGTTATTACTGTCACGTGACCTGTTGTACTACTGCCCCAACATGACGAGGAAGAGTGAGGGTCTTTTATGAGTGCATCTGACCTTGGTCTCTCTCTCTCTCTCTCTCTCTCTCTCTCTCCAAGCATGAGAGGAAGGCATAGACCACGTAAGCTCCTAATAGAACTGGAGATCTATTAGATTGGAATCTATTAAAACAAGGGTCAAGGAGTCTATTACTGGTGGGATCTAGGTGACTATTAGGACACACACACACACACACACACACACACACACACACACACACACGAATACAGCTGTCGAATTCAACTACTTCGATCCTCGTTAAACCACGATCCATGTGACACACTAACGACCTCGACTACCTAATTACTTGAGACTTATACACTTAACAAGGCCTGGAAGCTGTTAAGTGTCTAGTTTGTATTGTAAGTCGGTGTATTGGGCGTTGTTGCTCTCTCTCTCTCTCTCTCTCTCTCTCTCTCTCTCTCTCTCTCTCCAGGAACGTGAGATGACACCTGAGTTCGATGAATTGACAGGTAAATAATAGACAGGTGAATAATGGACAGGTGAATATTAGACAGGTAAATAATAGACAGGTAAATAAACCAATAGTAAACGTAAGAATATGTATGTATGTATGTATTTATGTATGTATGTATGTATGTATGTATGTGTGTATGTATGTATGTATGTATGTATGTATGTATGTATGTATGTATGTATGTATGTATGTCTACGTGTCCATTAAACTTTTTCTCCCACAAAGTATGTATCGTAGTTTCCTTCATCAAAGAGGCTAATGACTCCTGACTACTGTGTTCTGTTGTTATTGTAGAGACGCGTGTAGGGGTCGTCACCTGTGTGTTATGTACGTGTGTATGTCTGTCCTCTGTGTGTGGATTGTGTCTAGTGCTAATACCTGACTTCATTGACTCTCCGTACATGACTATCAAACTGACTCTACTGGTGATAGTTTCTCTGGTGATTTTCCTTGCTTTGTTATGATTCCCTCACCTGAGAACGTTAATTGATGTATGGTGGGCCACTTATTACACACCTGTACTGTATCTCCTGAGGCATTATACCTGTCTCTCTGTACAGGTGGCGTGTTCATATGTACTTTGATCATTTATTATTTTGGTTTTTGTGTTTCTTGAGGGTGGGAGGGACGGGGGACGTTCTCACACAGCCGTAGGTTCCATCAGTGTGGTAAAAAAGGTGTGCTGTTAGGTTGTTAGTGAGGTATTTGTAAACATTGATATATCTTATTTTCAGGAATTTTCTATTTAATGTTATTATTTACAGCCAAAGTAAGATTATTTATTTTTCAGAGCATTGTTGTCCATTACATAAATTAATATTTTTTTGTGATTATTATTTATATTGTCTGAATTAGGAGTAATTAATTAGATGACATAAAATACCTAACTTTTTTTCCTATCTCTTACAGGTCACTGAATGTCCTGTTAGCCGTGCTGGAGGGACAGGAGGATGAAGGATCCCAATATATCCTTGGCCTCTAAAGACAAGGCCATAAGACACAGCATCAAATCCTCGTCATCATCAAGGTTGACTCCAGACTCCAAGGCCTCCTCAGCCGCCACAGACATGCAGGAGAGGGCCTCAGTCAGGACGCCGTCAGCAAATAGCGAAACCTCGTCACTGTCTCCAAGTTACGTAAGGGAAGGGTCAGCTTTACTCCCTAACTCGGAAAAACTCACTCCAAATGGCAGGATTGAGATGGGGAGCGGTATGGTGGGTGTGCAGACTCCTGACGGTTCAGAGAGCGAGGAGTCGAGGAGCGGCATGGCGTCTAGGATGTCGATGGGCGCCGTGGTGGAACAGCTGATGGCGGGAGGCGGTAAGAGGAACCTATCGTCCAGGGCCTCCACGATCAAACACCAGATTAAGAGGTAAGACACAGATTAGTAGCGTCAGATTTAGATTACTAGCGTCAGATTTGTTGACGTCACTCGCGAGGTTCTGAGTTACAGCCAGAGACCCGACCACTCACACCCTCCAGCCTGAGGGACACTTACGAGTTACTCCACGGCGTCACTCATGTGGACCTGACGTCACGTATCACACACAGATTGAGTGATAACTGTCTGTGTTGATGACTTAATCTATGTGGATCACCTGGAGATTATCCCCAGGTTATTACAGCTTAAGATTAAAGCTTCCCAAACGCTAACCTTTACCAACCTAGCCTAACCTAACCTAACCTACCTAACCTAACCTAACCTCTCTCTCAGCTATAACTACGCAGATTATGACGTAAATGGTAAGTACTGGGACGGTCCTAGCATGCGATGGCTCTCTCTGAAATTGCACGTTCACACACACACACACACACACACACACACACACACACACACACACACACACCTTTCGACTCTCTCACTGACCATCACCACGACTCATCTGCAAATTTGGTAAGAAGCTTCTACATAATCCCCGGCCTGGCCCCTCCCCTACCACTAGGATCCCTGTCAAAATTGCTGTTTCGACACACCACAACCGCATCAGCCCATACGTGCACGGGCAGTCGCTATAAGAACAGCCCAGTCCCAACCATTGTAAAAATTATCAATAACATGTAATAAATCAGTGTATTCACTCCCAGTAACACTGCTCCCTACACTGTCACTATGTTGAAATGAACTGTATTTTGAGCTGATCCCCATCTAAGTTACTATATGTCTTATTTGTGTCACTTATGTCACTTGTATATTATTTGTAATTCGTAACACATTCCCCAAATATGTAACTGTATATTTTCAGCCTTCTGGCTGCCAAGCTCTTTCAATAAACCGTTAATTATTTTACACACACACACACACACACACACACACACACACACACACACACACCTGCCCTCATTCCTGAACATTTTACTTAAGGAATGGACTATCCTGGAGCGTTGACGGTATAGGTTAGGTTAGGTTAAGTACGGGAGGTTCTCAATAGGTACAGGTCATAGACACACCCAAACAGGCCCCAACCTAACCTAACCATTAGGACACATTAAGGAAGGGCCCATTAGGTGAATAAGTGACGGTGACAGTGTAAGAGTGACATAACAGAGAGGAAGGTGAGTGAGTGAGTGGCTGACGGTGATGATGGATGAGTGACACAGGGCGGTAATTGGGTCAACAGTTACGAGCTGTGTGAGTGACAGAGTTACTAGTTATGATGTGAGTAACAGTATTATTTACAGCGTAAGTGACGTCATTTGTTATACGGGTAACAATAGTGGTTGTGTTAGTTGGACTTTGTCTGTAATTCACTAGAAAGACCTAACCTAACCTAACCTAACCTAACCTAACAATGTGCAAGACAGGTAGAGATAATTTCATCTATAGGAATACTTAAGTGACATCTGCTTCTGAGAGACTGAGTGAACATGACATGAACATAACAGGTAAACATGACACAGATGAACATGATAAGTGAACATTAGTGAACATGATGGATGAACATGATTGGCCTCATTACCTCTGACGGAGACACTAAACATCAATTGAGGGGAACCCGAGTACACCTGTTCGATCACCTTCATTTATCACACCAGCCACACCTGTCATGGGGAGTTGTTTTAATGTTTAGTGCTTCAGCTGCCAGGGTTTATGAAGCACCGTTTACAAGCTCGGTGTTTCAAGTGCTTCATAATTTCTGACGTTATTTACTGGACTAAGATAACGTCACAGAAAAACATCACACACACACACACACACACACACACACACACACACACACACACACACACACACACACACACACACACACACACACACACACACCACTAACCCCTTTACCACGAACAATAACAATAATAACATACATAAAATCACTTAAAAATCACGTACCCCCCAAAAATCACCACCACAGCCTCTCCTTATCGTCCCCTGCACCCTAACACCACTAATGACATGTATAAATATATTCCTAAAAATAATACCTGAAATATACCTGTGTGTTACCTGTCATTAGAGCACACAGGTGAGATATGAGTGACAAATCTGAGGAGTACTTGAGGTAATTGTTGGTTAGCATTATTTACAAACACAAATGGAGGAGAATTACATGTTATATATTTTTGCTAGGTTAGGATTATAGAGGGAGAGGGAGTTGAGCTAGGGAGAGGGAGGTCAGCTAGGGAGAGGGAGTTGAGCTAGGGAGAGGGAGGTCAGCTAGGGAGAGGGAGGTCAGAGGAGAGGAGGTCAGCTAGGGAGGAGGTCCAGCTAGGGAAGGAGTTGAGCTAGGGAGAGGTCAGCTAGGGAGAGGAGGTCAGCTAGGGAGAGGGAGGTGAGCGAGGGAGAGCTAGGGAGAGGGAGGTGAGCTAGGGAGAGAGAGCTAGGGAGAGGGAGGTGAGCTAGGGAGAGCTAGGGAGAGGGAGCCATAGGGAGAGTTACAGTAGAGAGCCAAAAAGAGGGAGGTTAGGTTAGGTTAGCATTAGAGTGGTTAATCTTCACGTGATCCCAACATTACTATATAACTCCGTCTAAATAACTCACATATAATTATTATAAGATATATTAAGGCATCATTAATTAACAACAAATGAGTTATATAATAGCACGTCGTCTCCGTAAATCACTCCAGGTTCCATTATGCTTTTTAGAATATTAAAAACAACAGGAGGGAGAGATGTAATCTTACCTGAGGCCAAAGGTAACCTAATCCATTACCCTCAATATAACTCAATTTTTACATGATGGATTTCAATTACTGTATTAAAAACCTCAGATTAGTTTTATTTTTATTTTTTTCGGGGGGAGGGAGGGTGTGGTCTTGATGTAAGCGTGTTGAGAATAGTTGAAATTGATGGTGTGGATGAGTGTTGTGGGTGGATGGAGTGTTGTGGGTGGATGAATAGTTGAGTGATGTGGGTGGATGGAGTGTTGTGGGTGGATGGAGTGGATTAATAGGAGTGTAATTTGTCTGTTTAATATCGTGGTAATTATTTTTGTCTGTTTATGTCTACCTGTTTCGTTATTAAGTTTTCGTTTATATCAATTATCTTGTGATTTTTATCTCTCTCTCTCTCTCTCTCTCTCTCTCTCTCTCTCTCTCTCTCTCTCTCTCTCTCTCTCTCTCTCTCTCTCTCTCTCTCTCTCTCCTCACGTCACGTAACACCTTATACACACACACGCCCACAAAAATCCACGCCCATAATACCTAGAACCCCCCCCTCCGTGTGCACCAGTTCACCTACACACAATAAGCCAATGCCTTCAGTATACTAACAGGCACTTTGAAATGATTACCTGAAGATTAACACCCCCAGGTAACCTAACCTAACCTAACTTAACCTAAGCTAATCCCCTTCAGTTAATTTTACGATGTTTAATCTTTAGGTGACCCCTCTGACACACACACACACACACACACACACACACACACACACACACACACACACACACACACACACACACACACACACACACACACAGCAGCAGGTGACCCAGGTAGAGACACGGGCACCTGGCCACTTATTGTTCAGCATTATGGATATATAGTAATGAATGACGCACAGCCTGAGTCAACACAACAACAACACTCACGGAGCACTGACATACCTGGCATACACCTCTTATGACACACCTACACACCTGTCAAATAACAATGACATACTTGGCATATATCTCTTACGACACACACCTGCCTGGTAAATGAATATTATGACATCTACACCTGTCACATAAGTCTTATTTCTCACCTGTGTCACTCGTGTCATACATGAATACCATATGAAGAGCTGTAGATATATGACACACGTGACATATACAGTATACATCTCACACATTATATGACATCTGACACACACACACACACACACACACACACACACACACACACACACACACACACACACACACACACACACACACACACACACACACACACACACACAATAAAACCTCACCAATATCACTATAATTACAAGCCAACATTAATTATTCTTATTTATTTTCATACTAATTAATTTACCTCCAAAAACTCTTAATTACTTTTCAAACTATAATACTTTTTCAAGATAAAATTGTACATTTGAAGGTACAGTACAAAGTTTACACGAAGTTATTCCCTGGGTGTGTGTGTGTGTGTGTGTGTGTGTGTGTACCTGAAAACTCTTTGATACCGTATTTCTAATGAACTGTTATGTGCTCGTATACATACATACATACATACATACATACATACATACATATATAAAGACACACACACACACACACACACACACACACACACACACACACACGCACACACATTCCTTCTGATTGTGGATTATGACGAAATAAATGTTTGCTTTGCGTGTTTGTTTGTTGTTTTTCCTCTCGATGTTACGACCAAGATATTAAGATGTTAACACTTTACGAGGAGATCAGTTGTTCATTTTATGGTAGCTTAGGTTAGGGTAGGTTAGGTTAGGGTTAGGTTAGGGTAGGTTAGGTTAGGGTTAGGTTAGGGTAGGTAAGGTTTGGTTAGGTCCGGTCAGGTTAGGTTAGATTAGGTTCCTCATATTTTAAAGCCTTCATTTCCTTTTAGAAACTCAATCTTGAAAAAAAAAAGTCTTTAATTTGTTCATCGATCCCAGCTACACTACCACCACTACCACTACCACCCTCTCTAACGTGTCATGGGACAAAGTGAAGGTCACTCTTGGTAATAGAGAACTCCTCAGGCAGTTTTCGGCAGCAAAACACCTAAAAACTCACTGCCAGACGTAAGATCAACTACTGCAGTAAACTTAACTTATCAACATTTCTAAAACAGTAATTAGAACAAACGGTGATAATTACAGGTACAGAAAAAACTTATATGAATCCGTATAATGATTTACGAGTATATATTATAATAACACAGGTGAACTGAGGTAAGGGCCTTCGTGTTCCTGATTGCTAAAAAGAATCTTTCCTTCGCGTGTATAGACTCGAGAATAAGAACAGGTGAGAGTACAAGTCAAATATCATTAGTTTCTGTGTGAGGTTCAGCAGGTGTCGTCGATCATTCTCTACTCAACAGTTGGTCGCTTACTTAAGCCTGCACTTTACACTTACAATTCGGAATTAAAGTTCTCTCTCTCTCTCTCTCTCTCTCTCTCTCTCTCTCTCTCTCTCTCTCTCTCTCTCTCTCTCTCTCTCTCTCTCTCTCTCTCTCAGCGCTCAATTAGTCTAGTTAATTTGAAAAACAAACAATTAACATATGACCCCTTCCATCAATCAACACCTGTTCTTAATTAACAGGTGAGTCAAGTAGCTTAAGTTAAGTCAGGTAGATAATTAATCCTTCTTGCTGTAAGTTTTTGCTCTTAATTTTTCTTACCTTCCGTGTGTTTTTTTCTTAACATTATGACGTCACGGTGTTTACAATGTGCTGGGTGGGGTCCGCTGAGGGTTGAGCTTAAATGTTTGTACACAAGAGGGGAAGGAAGCTCTTTATATTTAGTCAAGGTGTAGTTTGGTTAGGTTTTGGTTAGATTTGTTTGGGTTGGGTTAAATTTGCTAGTAAGGTTTAATTTGGTTATGTTAAGGTAGTTGGGTATGGTTTGGTTTGGTTATGTTAAATTAGGTTAGGTTTGGATTGATTTGGTGGTGGGTTGGGTGTGTAAGTGGGTAGGGTGGGTCTCAGAGTGGGTGGGGTTGGTGGTGGGTTGCTGAGTGGGTGGGAAGGGTGGTGAGTGTCTGAGAGGGTGGGTAGGGTGGGTGGGGTGGATGGTGGGTTTCTGAGTGGTTGGGGTGTGTGGTGAGTGTCTGAGAGGGTGGGTAGATTGGGTGGGGTTGGTGGTGGGTTTCAGAGTGGGTGGGGTTGTTGGTGGGTTTCTGAGTAGGTGGGAAGGGTGGTGAGTGTCTGAGAGGGTGGGTAGGGTGGGTGGGGTGGATGGTGGGTTGGGTAAGGGTGTCGTGTTGTCTACCAATAACTCTCAACCGCCTGGTGACGTGTGAGTGTGTGTCTGTCTCTCTGATGAAGTATCCCCTAGTGTTACATTTTCCACCCCTTGTGCGACCTGAATTCCCCCTAGTGTTACCTGTCACCCCTAATGTTACTTTAATCACCCCTTGTGTTACCTCTGCTATCTCTCTTGTGTTACTCGAGTTCCCTTTGTGTTACCTGCACTGCCCATTGTGTTACGTGAGTTCCCCCCTAGTGTTACCTGTGTCACCAGCTTGTGTTACCTGGGCCACCCCTTGTGTTACCATAGCCCCCTCTTGTGTTCCCAATATCAGAGGAAATTTTCCACCTTAACTGCGCCTCACTTACACTTATTTGGTACTTAAGTGTCATGACATGTTAAGATCACACTTACAACATCAAATATACAAGGATGAGGCACTTACAATACCACTTATACACGGAGAGCAACTTAAAATAGTTCAACTATACAGAGTTATCAATACAGTGCAATAAACCTAAAAAGGTCACAGTATATTTCCTTTACATAGCATAATCTACTAAGCGTCCAATAGCTTAACTAATGACTCACAAAACCTTACTTTATTTTTCTAGTAAATATTTTGACATTATTTTAATTTATATATTCCTCTGAAATATTCTCCCTCATAAAATACTACATAAAAAGTCTAGTACAAAGGCTATGTGTATGTCCTGACCAATAACGCATTATAACATGAATCATAATAAGAAATGAGAACATAACACGTAAAACAACCAAGCTTTGATCTCAAGTAGAATCCAATCCTAAGTTATTCGTTAAACTCTAGAGAAACGATGTTCAATTTCATGTTATTTATGCTCGTTTAGTTCTGGAGTTTATAGGATTGAGAGGCAGTGTTGATCCCCTTGTCCTTAGTGCTACAACGTCCCCTGCCAGATGTAAAATGATTCATAGTTCTTGTACACGAAATATAGTCACTTGGGTATATGTTATAATACCTGGGTGTGTCATAATGGTCCTTGTGTCATAATGGTCCCTGTGTCATAATGGTCCCCTGTGTCATAATGGTCCCTGTGTCATAATGGTCCCTGTGTCATAATGGTCCCTGTGTCATAATGGTCCCCTGTGTCATAATGGTCCCTGTGTCATAATGGTCCCTGTGTCATAATGGTCCCTGTGTCATAATGGTCCCTGTGTCATAATGGTCCCTGTGTCATAATGGTCCCTGTGTCATAATGGTCCCCTGTGTCATAATGGTCCCCTGTGTCATAATGGTCCCTGTGTCATAATGGTCCCTGTGTCATAATGGTCCCTGTGTCATAATGGTCCCTGTGTCATAATGGTCCCTCTGTCATAATGGCCCTTTTGTCATAAATAATGTATATTGCCAGCACTTGACCTTGACCCTCACGGTTGAAGGTAGAGTGTCGCGGCCATCTTGACTTGACTTGTACATGGAACTATTGTATAACTTACTTGTGTTGTCCCGAGACCCCACTCCTTGTATCGGCTCTGTAATACATCACCATCAAACAATAATTCTAAGTATTAAATCTAAGTATATTGTTGGTATACGGACGTGAATGATTGTTATGACTTTTATGAGGAATTAACCTGGTGGTGAATAAAAAAGTTACTCCTAAAATACGTTTTCTGTAACTTTTATCTTTTATTTACAGAAAACGGATTGAAATAAGTTAAGGGAGTATCTATGATATTTGAAGTTGGCCCTCTTGTATGAACGTGACCCTTCAAGTCGGCCCTCCGTACTCTGTAATGTAGTCTGAAGACGTATTGGCTTTATGATCTCATTATTCAAGGATATAATTAGTTCTAGTGCGTTATGATAATTCTAAAACAAAAACAAGAGTTGAATTAAAAACTGGAAACTACTCCATGCATACTGTAATATATATGAGCGAAATTACGGCCGCGGTGTTGTAATCGTTTCAATATTCATTACTTCGTCTTAACCTCTTATTAGTTGCTGTTATCTTGATAGAAAACCTGAGACACAAACCTTAGTTACACCAGTATATACTTTTGGTGAGTGTGTTGTGTTGTGTGGCGTGTCGTAATGGCCCATCGACTCAGTGAATGACCTGTACCCTTCTACATGGTTTGATTTACTGCATAAGACTCCGCCAGGTCGAACACGCTAAGGTCACACTCAGGACACAGGTTGATCTTGATGCTTAATATTGCTACTTGTGGTGTACTGTAGCCGCTACAAGACAAACTGTAGTACAAACACACTAACAATTATACAAACTGATTCTACTAAATTACTTGCCTGTAGTACTGCGGGGTTAATACAGTGATTACCCGCGCTGTTATTATGTTGCTATTTTCGTCTCTAATGACACGTAATTTACAGCGACCTGAGTTTTGTGTTGTGAATCTCCATCACTGTCTGTGGCCTTGTGACGTCCTGGGGAGGATTCAGTATAGGTATAAAGGTTATATTCTACGTATAGTCTTACGGTTGGTAGTTGTTTTGTGTCAACATTAGTATATTTTTAACACGGGTCTCGGGGCAACATGTTAAACAACTCCGCCGTAATTACATATGTTGCTTCTGTTGGTAAAAGAAGTTCTGATAACTTATTGTCTACCGCTCAGTCCACGTTCCTTACATACCCCCTAGCTGTCCCCTGTCCCCCATACAGTGGAGGGCAGGAGTGTTGGTCGTGGGAGTCGAATCGCTGACAGGAGTGTTGTGTCCGGAGCTTTGGGGTAAACGAATCCCCAGGTGGCCGAGGAGGCGAGCAGTAATGTTCGCCACGAGTGTTTGGGGCAGCACCACTGTACAGACTCTTTATACATGTATATATTCTCAACATATACATAAGTGAACATTAACTCTTGGGTCTGGATGATTGCCTTGGTCGTTTTCACTCGTTTTATTACGTAAGGACTCACGTAATCTTAACTTAACACGAAAGACGAAAATATCACAGAAAAAAATCGTGTCACCTTCATTTTACACCTGAACAAACCTCTTATATTACTACAATGTTTATTAAAGTTACTCTCTATATATTTCAGCAGTGTTCAAGTCTAGATTCGAAAATAGTTTCTCGCGGGACAAGTGAAGGCTGAAGAGATTAAAATAGTTTCTTAAGGGTGACTAATGCTTCTCCTCCATCTGGTGTACGGAACAATCACTGCAACTCTTCATTACATCTGATTTATATATAACAACAACAATAATAAATATACGACAAAGAATTAATATAACCTTAGGAATTAAAAGGTTCTCAGTGAAACCTCCATATAACGGACTCTTCTCTCCATAAAATCCGTTAGATGGAGGTTTTACATCTAGACCCTGATTTATAAAACTCCCTAATGCTACCTGGGGATTACGTTAGGTTAGGGTGAAATAATATAAGAAAAATATATTAATAAAGACAAACAAAACTCAGCGCCAGTCAGTAGTTCTCCTTGGTGTTCAGTTACGACCATTTACATTTTCTGAATTCCGACGGAAAGTCAATAAAAAGTCTGTTCGTGTGTCTGAGTGCAACATAACCCAAAAACTGTTTGTGTATCTGAGTGTAACATCACCCCGGGAGACTTCATTAGGAATATCAAACAGACGTATTAAGTAAAACAAATTATTTATGATATATAATTGAAAAGTCAAGCGAGCGTCTGTGTTGGTTCAATTAATTTTTATGACCGTAATAATTGTTTTTATTTGTTTAATGTGATTATATCCTATTTGTTTGTTTGCTCTGTATGTGTTTATCTCTGTTGTTTGTTATTGTTGATGTTTTGTGTTTATATTACCATCATGATGTGTACCTTTATCACCTATCAACTTAACCTTAGATTTAGTTGTTGTTTTCTCGTGAAATAAACCATAATATCTGTAATTAAATACAAGGAAGTATTTTATTGTGATCAACGATACTTTCTTCAACTACTACGACAAGGACTACTACTATTACTACTATTATTACTACTACTACTTCTACTACTACTACTGTTATTACTACTACTACTACTACTACCACCTGCACCACTATTAATGAAGGTGATACTGTTTATGACTATGGCTTTTAATGACATCTTCTCGCAGGTTTGGCGGAGCAGTTCAGACGACGCAGCACCAGCAGGATGGAGATGAGGGCATGATCCACGGTGCCCCGACCATCCGTCAGATCACCACCTACGGCTACCACACGCCCTCCTTACCCTCCTCCCCCAGAGACACGCCAGTACAGGTCCACGAACCAACACCCCAAGATGAGGATTTCGTGATGCCTTCGTCGTCTATTTCCGCCGTGGTGGGCTTGGCCATGGCGAAGAAGAATTTACTCAGCAAACAGAAAAATGCTGAGAAGGAAAGCGACGCTGAGATCAGTCTACCTATTGTGTTGCCAGAAGAGGGAGGTGATGATGGACCTCCTCCAGGTGAGTCTTCGGTGTCTGGGGCCACCAGCAGGCCCAACTCTGGAAGGATTAGTGCATCTTTGTCTAACGGCGTGAGAGGTTCAAGGTCTGGCGCTACGGGTACACCCACGTCAGGCGAGGCTTCGAAACCCGAGTCTGCCAAGAGCGGGTCTGTTGGTAAATCTGCAAAGTCTCAGGTGAGGAGTAGGTCAAACTCGAGTGACAGGTCTTCGAAGTACGAGGTCACCAGTCGGCCAAGCTCGACGGATAGAGCTGCAGCTTCGGGCGGTACAAGTAGACCGACCTCGAGAGACAGAACATCAAGGCCTACTCTGCCCAGTCGACCAAACTCTAGAGAAAGACCTCCTCAGTCTGGCCGGAGGAGTAGACCAAACTCCAGAGACAGAGCTACGTCGCCAAGTGTCACCAGCAGACCGAACTCCAGAGAGAGGGCTTCAAAGACTGATCTCTCCCAGAGACCGAGCTCAAGAGACAGAGCTTCAGATAACACTGATAACAAAATCAATTTAGAAACCGTGGACGAACATAACGAGGCGCCCGCCAGATCAACCACGGCGTCATCAACAGGCCCGGCACCTGCTTTATCCAGGCAGTCCCGGTCAGTGATCGTCTCAGCTAAAAGATTCCTCAAGAACGACACACAGTTCCCGTCTACGTCAGATCTGTCAAGACCAACGAAAATTCTCCGCCACTCAGCCGCCAGCTCGAGGTCCTTCTCACGAGCTACTGGGGAGAATCAGGATTCGATTAATTCGTACAAGAAAGTACCGAAGGAAAGTACAGCAGAAAGTAATAAAAGTACTGAGACGGTCAAGGGTCCTCAAAAGGAGGAATCTAAAGAACTCCAGAAATCACAACAGTCAGTTGCTGGTGCGGCGACAGTTGCCGACAATAATGTTAAACTGAAGGACAGTCGGTCAGTAACAGAGAGAAAAATGTTAGAAAAACTCGATGCCACCGAGAAGCCCAAAACACAGCCGCTGCCTGAGGTCAGCGTCTTCACCGTGGACATTCCGTTGTTGATTGATGACGGTGTTCCAAGACTCCAGACTCCCAAGCTGATCATCCCGAGGCCTGTGGACACAGATGGTCAGGTCGTGCAGGAGTTAAAGTCATTACGGTCCGCAATCTCAGCCCTTGACGAGAAAGACGAGGAAGATGATGGAGCATCAAGGAATGGTTGCTCATCCAGTTCAGGGATCGAAAGGAGCCGATCCCTCGTTGCTATAACAGCGGAGGAGAATTTTCTGTATGTGCACGGCCAGACGCCCCGATCAGGCTCCTCCTTGAGTCACAACTCAGCCTCTGAAGAACATCCTGGACCACAAATCAGTCACTCGACCTCCAGCAATCATTCACAAGAGACCCAGGTAAGGACAATTTCTCTAGCAACCAATAAGAGCGCAGTTAAAATGAATGAGAAACCCGGCAACCAATCAGCGTCCAGCAAGCGGGCCAACGCGGACCAATCAATACCCCAGGATGGAGTAGTGGGTAGCACGACAGGCGTGAAGAGTAGTGGCGGGAAACTCTCGGTGTCTGCCAGTGGTCCCTCAGACGTTGTGGTGAGCGGAGGTGCGGAGGAAAATGACGCCAGTGATCCTCAGAAAGTTGTACCTAAAGTGAAGGAAGATGCAGGAACGAACAGCAGTGCTAAAGCGAAGGATTCAGAGAAAGTTTTAAGCAGTGTCCCCCAACATGATCCTGAGGCAGTTGTTCCTCCCAGCACAAATGTTGCAGGTCCGTCACGTTCCACTGACCGCGTGGTAGGTCCGAGTACATCCTTAAGGGGGGATGTATTGGTAGAAGCTCTGGTGGAGTCAGCAAAGTCAAATTCTGGCGACAAGACGAGTGTGCCCACCTCACCACGTAACAGCGCCATGCCCTTCCAGACGACACCCCGCGGGACCTCCCTGTCAGCCGTGGAGGTCCCTGAAGGTACACTCTCCACCGTGTCTCTCGCTGTCTCCAAAAATGAGTCAGGAGTGTCGCGCCCGCTGGCGGTGCGTGACCATGCCAGTGCCACAACTGGGATCTTCGATCGTCTCTCTTCCACTAAAGGGAGCCTTTGGCAGAAAGCTCAAGTGCCCTTAGTGGTGAAGCCAAGTAGTGACCCTTACTCCCGGGAGCCCAGAGAGTATGAGGACTACATGCCCAGGGAGGCCGCGCGACCACTGCTACAGCGGCGTGGATCACTCGGCAAGATAGATGTGAATAATTCTTATGATGACGATTACTACGACGATGATGACTATGACGACAGATCACTCCAGAACTGGAGGTCGAGGGTGAGAGAGAGCCGCGGGGCGCAGACCGTCAGGGTGAAAAATCAACAACCTAGACACAGCATCCTGAAGAAGACGGACACGAGGCCGACTCAGAAGAAAGAGGAATTTCGTTCTTCATTGAAGGAGAGAATCCATGAGGACTTTAGAGACAGTCCGCCCATCATCATCGCCAGCGGACTTGTGCCGAAGAACCTGGAGAGTCTCACCTCTGAGTACCAGGCGGCTCACCAGGGGGAGAAAGACGAGGGCGCCAACAGTAACTCGGTCAACGGGTATAAAGTCTCCGACACAGCTGGGACTGCCCCCTACGGCGCCAACACCACTAGCAGCTACAACAGCTACCCTGCCAACGGCAACAATCGGATTGGGAACGCCGCCGGCAGCAGGAACTACCCGACGAAAGACAGGGATCAGTTTCACGAGCGATACCTTGAACCCGCCTCGGGGACGTCAGTTACCGCCCCTCTCGTCGCATCGCAACAGAAACAAAACATCGGGGACGTATTCGACCGGCTGCACAGCAACCGACGGAGCGACGTTCCCACAGTCGCCTCCAGGAAACCCGAGATTAAGCCAAAACCTAAGACCATCCCCCCCAAGGCTCGGGACCCGGGTGTCACCAGCACCATTAAGGGACCCGCCCCTGAGCCTCAGCGACGCCAGCAGCAGCAGCAGAACACCAGCAACGATGTATTTAGTAGACTATATCAGAACGCCCCCTCCAGGAAGCGGAGAGATGAGGTGGGTGATCCGGCAGCTGTTGGTATGTTCCTCTTCTCTCATGATGCTTATGAACTGTTTTCTCTTATTATGTAGTGAGTTAATGTGTGTGTGTGTGTGTGCGTGCGTGTTTTG